>NW_024712553.1:0-2759 GCF_018991925.1 Homarus americanus
TCTCACTGACCATCACCACGACCTCATCTGCAAATTTGGTAAGAAGCTTCTACACCATCCCCGACACCGGCTCCTACTACCACCTGAGATCCCTAGTCCGAGAATTGCTCTTCGACACCACAACCGCATCCAGCCCATACGTGCACGAACTGATCTCTATAAGAACAGCCCAGTCCCAACCATTGTAAAAATTATCGATAACTTGTAATAAATCAGTGTACTCACTCCCAGTAAACACTACTCCTTGCACTGTCACTATGTTGAAATGAACTGTAGTTTGAGCTTTTCCCCAGCTAGTTATTATATGTCTTATTTGTGTCACTCATGTTACTTGTATATTATTTGTAATTCGTAACCCATTCCCCAAATATGTAACTGTATATTTTCAGCCTTCTGGCTGCCAAGCACTTTCAATAAACCGTTAATTATTATTATTATTATTATTATTATTTATATGTTGGCCCATACCAACTCACTCCCCTGAACCCTCCTCCCCACCGGACTATCAACAAGTTCTTGCCATAAGGTACTACCTCATTTGGCAAAGGAATGGAACCAGTGATGAATAGTGGTGAACAGTGCTTAACTCAGTGAAAAACAACTCGGCAGTTGAGTCTTACCCAAGCTAGCTAACCACCTTCACACAGTGAGGTCCCAGGTACCCGGTTATACTTCCCCTGAGACTCCACGATAGAGAGGCCTGGGACCACACCTCACCCACTTGAATGAGTGAGTCATGTGGACCACGTGGTGTCCCCAAGATGCTACGACACCACGTAGTGAATGTTTTGCTACAGCATCATCATGTGAAGTTCCTCATAACACCATCTGTGAGGTAACTGCTACATCATCAGGCCCCTCATAACGCCATCTGTGAGGGAGTTACTACACTACGTGTCTGGTGTTCAACACCTCACCTTACATGATCTATGCGTGCAAACATTAATCTGTATGTTCACTGTGTGCTCCTTCACCTTTCTCTAATGAGGGCTTTTGTTAAACCACCAATGTATGTACTAAGTCAATTGTGTCCAATGTATACTTTCGAAAAGCCCTTGTTTGGGTTAGGTAGGAGAGAGTAGTCGTCATTATTGTCCAAGCCACATTATTTATTTCTATATATAAGTAATGTAGGCTGGTTTTTAAATACCTCAATCCCCTAACGGTGCCGTTTGTATATTAAGAAATACCGAAGCCATACAGTACAACACCAGCGAATATGAAGTATCACTGTAACCGGCAACTGTTACTCACTCATACCTACATACATATATAGAGTCTTTACAGAATGATAGCAGACACGGGGAAGACGAACAACAAGAGGAGAAGAGTTAGAAGAAAATCAACTTCAAGCTAAGAAGAAGAATACCAAGACATTTCCTCCAAACAAGAAAACAACACACACAATCAAGCCGACCAAACACTGAGAAACCATGGCGGAACCCAACATGCACCGGACGCTTGACCTGACTCTATCCTGCCGCATCCAGGCGAGTTGCTGCTTAAAGTCCCTCACGCAAGCGCTGTTTAGCCACTGCACCTATTCTATCCTCCTAAAATTCACTTCAATCCCCCCTGCCACTAGCATGTTATGTATGTATGTATGTATGTATGTATGAATGAATGCTAACTGCAACTTTGCGTATTAAAACTCATTACTCTTACCGAAGTAATATAGTGCGTGGTTATGTTATGTCATGTTAGGATAGATTATAAACTACATTGGGTTACATTTCGTGAGGTTCGGTGACGCTACAGGAAGTTAGGTGAGGTACCTGGAGGTTAGGTGAATGTTGACTGACTGACTGACAATTATTAGGAAGTGGTTCCAACACGTTCACACACAACCTATACTCATACCACAAGTCCAGAATTAGAGAGGATCATGTTATTGGATATATTTTCAACGATTTACTCAGTGTCTAACCAACTCTTTAGCGATTTAAATGTGGACCTAAAATTAGGTCCGTATATTTGTTTGTCGTGGTGGTGGTGGTGTGCGCCCGTCCATCAGGTTGATTAACCACCAAAACCATAAAGGGTGCGGCCCTGCCGTTTCAGGGCATACACCACATCCATGGCGGTGACGGTCTTCCTTTTTGCGTGCTCGGTGTAGGTGACGGCGTCACGGATGACGTTCTCCAGAAACACCTTGAGGACGCCGCGGGTCTCCTCGTAGATGAGGCCGGATATACGTTTAACACCTCCACGCCGAGCTAGACGACGAATGGCGGGCTTGGTGATACCCTGGATGTTGTCACGAAGCACCTTACGATGACGCTTGGCGCCACCCTTTCCAAGTCCCTTGCCTCCTTTGCCTCGTCCAGTCATGTTGTTGTGGTTGCTACTACAGGTGGTCCTGGTACTCACCCACGCTTAGTGGAGTAGGCGCCCCAGACGCAGCGCAGTATCGTTCATCCAACCGTCCTCCTCAGGCGGGCGCAGCTGCTGATGACGCATGCGGCACTCGTAGCCATGAGGTGGCCACAGGTCGGAGAAATGCCTGTACCCAACTAAAACCCCCCCCCCACCACCCACACCACCACACCCACCCCACAACAACCACACCACAACACCCCACACCCACACCCACAACAACCAACCCCACCCCCACACACCCCACCCACCCCAAAAAAACACCCCAACCCCAACAAAACAAACACAAAACCCCCCACCACCCAAAAACCCACACCCCACCAAAACAAAACACCCCCAAAACACACAAACACACAACACAAAAGCTTCACCAACGCTCCGTG
>NW_024712554.1:0-45608 GCF_018991925.1 Homarus americanus
ACTCGATTAGGGCCCTTTGTTACATAATCGACCAGGGGACTTTGTTATACTCGATCAGGGCCTTTGTTACCTGCCGACTCGATGAGGGGCCTTTGATATATCTCGATCAGGCGACTTTGTTATACTCAATCAGGGACTTTGTTATATTCGATGAGGGCTTTGTTATACTCGATCAGGAACTTTATTATACTGGATCAGGGGACTTTGTTTTACTTCGATGAGGGGCTTTGTTATGCTGCGATCAAGGGACTTTTGTTATATCAGTCAGAGGCCTTTGTTATACTCGATCAGGGCCTTTGTTATAGTCAGGGACTTTGTTATACTCGACCCTAGAACTTTGCTATACTCGATTTGGAGCCTTTGTTATATGATCAGGGCTTTGTTATACATGATCCAGGACTTTGTTATTGTTCTCGATAAGGACTTTGTTATACTCGATCAGGTGGGCTTTGTTATACTCGATCAGGAACTTTGTTATACTCGATCAGGGGCCTTTGTTATATACTCGATCATGGGACTTTGTTATATACTCGACCAGGGGACTTTGTAATGCTACGATCTGGAGACGCTGTTATAGCAGTCAGGGGCTGTTATACTCGATCAGGGGGACTTTGTTTTTTTTCGATAAGAGTTCTTTGTTATATACTCGATCCAGGGGCTTTGTTATACTAGATCAGAGCATTTATACTCGATCAGGGGACTTGTTATTCAAGATAAGGGGGCTTTGGTATACTCGATCAGGGGGCTTTGTTATATACTCGATCAGGGAACTTTGTTATACTCGATCATTGGCCTTTGTTATACTCGTTCAGGCGTCGCTGTTACTCTGACAAGGGACTTTGTTATACTCGAGTAAGGCCTTTGTTAAACTCAATGAGGGCGCTGTTATACTCGATCAAGTTTTGTATACTCGATCAGGGACTTTGTTATACTCGATCAGGGGCTTTGTTATACTCGATCGAGAACTTTTTGTTGACCTTCTCGATCAAGGGCCATTGTTATAATCGTTCAGGGGACTTTGTTATATACTCGATCAGGACTTTATTATACTCGATGAGGGGCCTTTGTTAAACTCGATGAGGGGCCTTTGTTATACTCGATCAAAAGGACTTTGTTGTCCCCGATCAGGGACTTTGTTATCTCTTTCGATCTGGGGCTTTGTTACTTGATCAGGGAACTTTGTTATACTCGATCAAGGACTTTGTTCTTTTCGATCAGGGACTTTGTTTTTTCGATAAGGGGCTTTGTTATACTTTTCAGGGGCTTTGTTATACTCGATCAGGGACTTTGTTATTCAAGATAAGGGGGCTTTGTTATACGATCAGGGGGCTTTGTTATACTCGATCAGGAACTTTGTTATACTCGATCATTGGCCTTTGTTATACTCGTTCAGGCGTCTTTGATATACTCGACCAGGGGACTTTGTTATACTCGTTGAGGGGCCTTTGTTAAACTCGATGAGGGCCTTTGTTATACTCGATTAGAGGGCTTTGTTATACTTGATCAGGGGCTTTGTTATACTCGATCAGGGGACTTTCTTATTCAAGATAAGGGGGCTTTGTTATACTTCGATCAGGGGTTTTGTTATACTCGATCAGGGACTTTGTTATACTCGATCAGGGGCCTTTGTTATACTCGATCAGGCGTCTTTGTTATACTCGACCAGGGGACTTTGTTATACTCGATCAGGGGCCTTTGTTAAACTCGATCAGGGGCCTTGGTTAAACTCGATCAGGGCCTTTGTTATACTCGATCAGGCGACTTTGTTATACTCGATCAGGGGACTTTGTTATACTCGATCAGGGGCTTTGTTATACTCGATCAGAACTTTGTTATACTCGATCAGGGCCTTTGTTATAATCGTTCAGGGGACTTTGCTATACTTCGATCAGGGTGCTGTTATACTCGACCAGGGGGAGTTTGTTATACTCAACCAGGGAGTTTGTTATTCTCGATCAGGGCCTTTGTTAAACTCGATGAGGGGCCTTTGTTATACTCGATCAGGGACTTTGTTATACTCGATCAGGGGACTTTGTTATACTCGATCAGGGGCTTTGCTATACTCGATCAGGGAACTTTGTTATACACGATCAGGGACTTTGTTATACTCGATCAGGGGACTTTGTTATACTCGATCAGGACTTTGTTATACTCGATCAGGGGACTTTGTTATACTCGATGAGGGCCTTTGTTATACTCGATCAGGGGCCTTTGTTAAATTCGATGAGGGCCTTTGTTATAATCGATCAGGGGACTTTGTTATACTCGATCAGGACTTTGTTATACTCGATCAGGGGACTTTATTTACCTCGATCAAGGACTTTGTTATCCTCGATCAGGGAACTTTGTTATACTCGATGAGCGGGCTTTGTTATTACTCGATCAGATTGTTATAGACTTTGGGGTCCTTTGTTATACTCGATCAGGGGCGCTGTTGCCACTCGTTCCAGGTGACTTTGTTATACTCGACCAGGGACTTTGTTATACTCGATCAGGGACTTTGTTTGCCTCGATCAGGGACTTTGTTACACTCGATCAGGTTTATTTATCCTCGATCAGGGAACTTTTGTTATACTCGATGGCGGGCTTTGTTATACTCGATCAGGGGCATTGTTATAGACTTTTAAGCGTCCTTTGTTATACTTTCGATCAGGGCGCTGTTATACTTTTCGTTCAGAGTGACTTTGTTATATACTCGACCAGGGACTTTGTTATACTCGATCAAGGGCCTTTGTTATACTTACTTGATCAGGGGGCTTTGTTATATTCGATCAGGGACATTGTTATTCTCGATAAGGGGACTTGTTATACTCAATTAGAGCTGTTATACTCGATCAGGAACTTTGTTATACTCGATCTGGGGCCCTTTGTTATACTCGTTCCAGAAGGCGCTTTTGGTATATTCGATCAGGGGCTTTGTTATACTCGATCAGGGGCCTTTATTTATAATCGTTCGGGGGACTATGTTATACTCGAACAGGGGACCTTGTTATACTGATCAGGGACTTTATTATATACTTTCGATCAGGACTTTGTTATATTCGATGAGGGACTTTGTTATTCTCGATCATGGGACTTTCGGTATACTCGATGAGGACGCTGTTATACTCGATGAGGGACTTTGTTCTACTCGATCAGAAATTTGTTATACCGATCAAGGGGACTGTTATACTCGATCAGGGAACTCATATACTCGATCAAAGGACTTTGTTATATACTTTCGATCAGGGCTTTGTTATACTCGATCAGGGGCTGTTATCTTGATCAGAACTTTGTTATACTCGATCAGGGGACTTTGTTATACTCGATCAGGGGACTTTGTTATACTCGATCAGGGACTTTGTTATACTCGATAGGGGCCTTTGTTATACTTTTCGATCAGGGCCGTTATACTCGATTAGAGAACTATATTATACTGGATCAGGGGACTTTGTTTTTACTCGATGAGGGCTTTGTCATACTCGATCAAGGACTTTATTATATACTCGATCAGGGCCTTTGTTATATACTCGATGGGGCCTTTGTTATATACTCGATCAGGGACTTTGTTGTACTCGACCTGGAACTTTGTTATACTTTCGATTTGGAGCCTTTGTTATACTTGATCAGGGCTTTGTTATACTTGATCAGGGGACTTTGTTATTATTCTCGATAAGAAGAGGACGTTGTAATACTCGATCAGGGGCTTTGTTATACTCGATCAGGGGAACTTTGTTATACTCGATCAGGGGCCTTTGTTATACTCGATCGCGCGGACTTTTGTTAAGCTCGACCAGGGACTTTGTTACTCCAATTGAGGGACGCTGTTATACTTGATGAGGGCTTTGTTATACTCGATCAGGGGACTTTGTTTTTTTTTTTCGATAAGGGGTCTTTGTTATACTCGATCAGGGGCTTTGTTATACTTTATCAGGGGCTTTGTTATATATACTCGATCAGGGGACTTTGTTATTCAGATAAGGGAGGCTTTGTTATACTCGATCTGGGGGCTTTGTTACTCTCGATCAGGGAACTTTGTTATACTCGATCATTGGCGCTGTTATACTCGTTCTGGGGCGTCTTTGTTTTACTCATTAGGGGACTTTGTTATACTCGATGAGGGGCCTTTGTTAAGCTCGATGAGGGGCCTTTGTTATCTCGATCCAGGGACTTGTGCCATAAGTCAGGGGTATTGTTATACTCGATGGGAACTTTGTTATATACTCGATCAGGGCCATTGTTATATGTCGTTCAGGGGACTTTGTTATACTTTCGATCAGGGACTTTGTTATATACTCGATCAGGGGACTTTGTTATACTCGATCAGGGGACTTTGTTATATACTCGATGAGGGGCCTTTGTTATATACTCGATCAGGGGACTTTGTTATACTCGATCAGGGGACTTTGTTATACTCGATAAAGGGGCTTTGTTATACTCTATCAGGGAACTTTGTCATACTCGATCCAGGGACTTTATTTATGCTTGATCAGGGACTTTGTTATACTCGATCAGGGGGACTTTGTTATGCCTCGATCCAGGGGACTTTGTTATACTCGATGAGGGGCCTTTGTTATACTCGATCAGGGCCTTTGTTATACTCGATCAGGGGGACTTTGTTATACTTTCGATCAGAAGAATTTGTTATACTCGATCAAGGGACTTTGTTATACTCGATCAAGGACTTTGTTATCCTCGATCAGGGGACTTTGTTATTCTCGATAGGCAGGCTTTATTACCCCGATCAGGGGCATTATTATAGACTTTTAGGGTCCTTTGTTGCCTCGATCAGGGGCCTTTGGTATACTTGTTCAGGGACTTTGTTATACTCGACCAGGGGACTGTTATACTTTCGATAGGGCGCTGTTATACTTGATCAGGGGACTTTGTTATACTTTCGACCAGGGACTGTTATACTCGATCCAGGGGACTTTGTTATTCTCGATGGGGGACTTTTGTTGTACTCGATCAGGGACTTTGTTATACTCGATCAGGGGGACTTTGTTACACTCGATCAAGGACTTTGTTATCCTCGATCAGGAACTTTGTTATACTCGATGAGCGGGCTTTGTTGTTATTCTCGATCAGGGCATTGTTATAGACTTTTAGGGTCCTTTGTTATACTTTCGATCAGGGGCCTTTGTTATACTCGTTCAGGTGACTTTGTTATACTCGACCAGGGGACTTTGTTATACTCGATCCAGGGCCTTTGTTATATGATCAGGGGGCTTTGTTATATATTCGATCAGGGGACATTGTTATTCTCGATAAGGGGACTTTGTTATACTCAATTAGGGGCTTTGTTATACGCGATCAGAACTTTGTTATACTCGATCTGGGGCCTTTGTTATACTCGTTCAGGCGCTTTTGGTATATTCAGTCAGGGCTTTGTTATATAGATCAGGGCGCTATTTATAATCGTTCAGGGGACTATGTTATACTCGAACAGGGGACCTTGTTATACTCGATCAGGGGACTTTATTATACTTTCGATCAGGGGACTTTGTTATATTCGATGAGGACTTTGTTATTTTCGATCATGGGACTTTGTTATATACTCGATGAGGGCGCTGTTATACTCGATGGGGACTTTGTTCTCGATCGAAATTGTTATACTCGATCGGGGACTTTGTTATATTCGATGAGGGACTTTTTGCCACTCGATCATGGGACTTTGTTATACTCGATGAGGGCCTTTGTTATACTCGATCAGGAGCCTTTATTTATACCCGATCAGGGGACTTTGTTATAATCGATCAGAAGGACTTTGTTATACTCTAACAGGGCTTTGTTATCCTCTATCAGGGAACTTTATTATACTCGGTGAGGACTTTGTTATACTGGATCAGGGGACTTTGTTTTTACTCGATGAGGGCTTTGTTATACTCGATCAAGGGACTTTGTTATCCTCGATCAGGGTGCTTGTTATACTCGATGGTAACGGGCTTTGTTATACTCGATCAGGGCATTGTTAAAGACTTTAGGGTCCTTTGTTATACTTTCGATCAGGGGCGCTGTTATACTCGTTCAGGGGACTTTTGTTATATACTCGGCCAGGGGACTTTGTTTATACTCGATATAGGTCCTTTGTTATACTTGATCAGGGACATTGTTATACTCGACCAGGGACTTTGTTAGCATATACTTTCGATGAAGAATTGTTGTACTTCGATCAGGGGACTTTGTTATACTCGATCAGGGACTTTGTTATATACTCGATCAGGAGAATTTGTTATACTCCGTCCAGGAACTTTGTTATACTCGATCAAGGACTTTGTTATCACGATTAGGGTTTTGTTATATACTCGATGGCGGGCTTTGTTATACTCGATCAGGGACATTATTTATAGACTTTTAGGGTCCTTTGTTATACTCGATCAGGGGCGCTGTTATACTCGTTCAGGGACTTTGTTATATACTCGACCAGGGGACTTTGTTATCGCGATCTAGGGCGCTGTTATACTTGATTCAGGGACTTTGTTACCGACCAGGGACTTTGTTATACTCGATCAGGGACTTTGTTATACTCGATCCAGGGGGCTTTGTTATACTCGATCAGTGAACTTTGTTATACTCGATCAGGTGCCTTTGTTATAATCGTTCTGGGGACTTTGTTATACTCGACCCGGGGACTTTGTTATACTCGATCTGGAGCCTTTGTTATACTTGATCAGGGCTTTATACTCGATCGGGGACTTAGTTATTCTCGATAGGGGCGCTTTGTTATACTCGATCAGGTGACTGTTTATAGTCGACCAGGGACTTTGTTATACTCGATCAGGGCCTTTGTTATACTTGATTAGATTAGGGCTTTGTTATGCTCGATCCAGAGGACATAGTTATTCTCGATAAGGGGACTTTGGTATACTCAATTAGGGGCTTTGTTATACTCGATCAGGAACTTGGTTATACTCGATCAGGGGCCTTTGTTATACTTTCGTTCAAGCGCTTTTGTTATACTTTCGATCAGGGACTTTGTTATACTTTCGATCAGGGACTTTGTTATATCTTTTCGTAGGGGGTTTTGTTATACTCGACCAGGGGACTTTGTTATACTTTCGATGAGGCGCTGTTAAACTCGATGAGGGGCCCTTTGTTATAATCGACCAGGGACTTTGTTATACTCGATCAGAGGCCTTTGTTAAACTCGATGAGGGGCCTGTTATATCTCGATCAGGCGACTTTGTTATACTCCAATCAGGGACTTTGTTATATTCGATGAGGGCTTTGTTATACTCGATCAGAAATTTTATTATACTGGATCAGGAACTTTGTTTTTACTCGATGAGGGGGCTTTTGTTATACTCGATCAAGGGACTTTTGTTGCTCTCGATCAGAGGCCTTTGTTATACTTTCGATCAGGGCCTTTGTTATACTCGATCAGGGGACTTTGTTATACTCGACCTGGAACTTTGGGATTTGTTATACTCGATCAGGGGGCTTTGTTATACTCGATCAGGGAACTTTGTTATACTCGATCAGGGGCCTTTCTTATACTCGATCATGGAACTTTGTTTTACTCGACCAGGGGACTTTGTTATACTCGATCAGGGGCTTTGTTATACTTGATCAGGGGCTTTGTTTATACTCGATCAGGGGACTTTGTTTTTTCGATAAGGGGTCTTTGTTATACTCGATCAGGGCTTTGTTATACTTGATCAGGGGCTTTGTTATACTCGATCAGGGGACTTTGTTCTTCAAGATAAGGAGGGCTTTCTTATACTCGATCAGGGGCTTTGTTATACCCGATCAGGAACTTTGTTATACTCGATCATTGGCCTTTGTTATCGTCCAGGCGTCTTTGTTATACTCGACCAGGGGACTTTGTTATACTCGATCAGGGGCCTTTGTTAAACTCGATGAGGGCCTTTCTTATACTCGATCAGGTGACTTTGTTATACTCGATCAGACTTTGTTAAACTCGATGAGGGCTTTGTTATACTCGATCAGGAATTTTGTTATACTCGATCAGGGCCATTGTTATAATCGTTCAGGGACTTTGTTATACTCGATCAGGGACTTTGTTATACTCGATAAGGGGCTTTATTATACGATCAGGGAACTTTGTTATACTCGTTCAAGGACTTTGTTATACTCGATCAGGGCTTTGTTATACTCGATCAGGGGACTTTGTTATACTCGATCAGGGGACTTTGTTATACTCGATCAGAGGACTTTGTTATACTCGATCAGGGGTTTGTTATACTCGATGAGGGCCTTTGTTATACTCGATCAGAGGCCTTTGTTACTCGATTAGGGAACTTTATTATACTGGATCAGGGGACTTTGTTTACTCGATGAAGGGGCTTTGTTATACTCGATCAAGGGACTTTGTTATACCTGATCAGGGCCTTGTTATACTCGGATCAGGGCCTTTTGTTATACTCGATCAGGGACTTTGTTATACCTGACCTGGAACTTTGTTATACCGATTTGGAGCCTTTGTTATACTTGATCAGGGGGCTTTGTTATACTTGATCAGGGACTTTGTTATTCTCGATAAGGGGGACTTTGTTATACCTCGATCAGGGGCTTTTATATACTGATCAGGAACTTTTGTTATACTCGATCAGGGCCTTTGTTATACTCGATCAGGGGATTTTGTTATACTCGATCAGGGCTTTTGCTATACTCGATCATGGAACTTTGTTATACTCGATCAGGGGACTTTGTTATACTCGATTAGGGACTTTGTCAACCACGATCAGGGGACTTTGTTATACTTGATCAAGGGGGTTTTTATATACTCGATCAGGGGATTTTGTTATACTCGATCAGGGGGCTTGTTATACTCGATCATGGAACTTTGTTATACCCGATCAGGAGACTTTGTTATACCTCGATCAGGGGCTTTGTTATACTTAATCAGGGGCTTTGTTATACTCTGATCAGGGACTTTGTTATTCCCGGATATAAGTTTTTGTTATTCTCGATCAGGGGGCTTTGTTATACTCGATCAGGAACTTTTGTTATACTCAATCAGGGGCCTTTGTTATACTCTGTTGAGGCGTCTTTGTTATACTCGACCAGGGACTTTGTTATACACGATCAGGGCCTTTGTTAAACTCGATCAGGGCCTTGTTATACTCGATCAGGGGACCTTGTTATACTCGATCAGGGACTTTGTTATACTCGATCAGGGGCTTTGTTATACTCGATCAGGAACTTGTTATACTCGATCAGGGCCTTTGTTATACACGTTCAGGCGTCTTTGTTATACTCGACCAGGACTTTGTTATATTCGATGAGGGACTTTTTTATACTCGATCATGGGACTTTGTTATACTCGATGAGGGGCCTTTGTTATACTCGGTGAGGGACTTTGTTATCCTGGATCAGGGGACTTTGTTTTACTCGATGAAGGGGCTTTGTTATACTGATCAGGGGACTTTGTTATACTCGATCAGGGCCTTTGTTACCTCTGATCAGGGCCTTTGTTATACTCGATCAGGGCCTTTGTTATACCTGATCAGGGATTTTGTTATACTCGATCAGGGGCTTTGCTATACTCGATCATGGAACTTTGTTATACTCGATCAGGGACTTTGTTATACTCGATCAGGGGACATTGTTATACACTTTAGTCCTTTGTTATACTCGATCAGGGCCTTTGTTATACTCGTTCGGGGGACTTTGTTATACTCGACAAAGGGACTTTGTTATACTCGATCTAGGCCTTTTGTTAAACTCGATGAGGGGCCTTTCTTAAACTCGACCAGGGGACTTAGTTATACTCGATCAGGGCCTTGTTAAACTCGATCAGCCTTGTTATACCTTCGATCAGGGGACTTTGTTATACTCGATCATAGGACTTTGTTATACCTCGATCAGGGGCTTTGTTATACTCGATTAGGGAACTAGTTATACTCGATCAGGGACTTTGTTTTTACTCGATCAGGGACTTTATACTCTGATCAGGGACTTTGTTATACTCGATCAGGGACTTTGTTATACCTCGATCAGCATTTGTTATACTCGATCAGAGGACTTTGTTATACTCGATCAGGGAATTTGTTATACTCGATCAGGGACTTTGTTATACTCGATCAAGGACTTTGTTATCCTCGATCAGGGGACTTTGTTATACTCGATGAGGGGGCTTTGGTATACTGATTAGGGGACATTGTTATACACTTTTAGGGTCCTTTGTTATACTCGATCAAGGGCCTTTGTTATATTGATGAGGGGGCTTATTTATACTCGATCAGGGACTTGTTATTCCCGATAAGGGGGTCTTTGTTATACTCGATCAGGGGGCTTTGTTATACTCGATCAGGGAACTTTGTTATACTCAATCAGGGGCCTGTTATACTCCTTCAGGCATCTTTGTTATACTCGACCAGGGGACTTTGTTATACTCGATCAGGGCCTTGTTAAACACGATCAGGGCCTTTGTTATACTCGATCAGGGACCTTGTTATACTCGATCAGGGACTTTGTTATACCTGATCAGGGGCTTTGTTATACTCGATCAGGAACTTTGTTATACTCGATCAGGGCCTTTGTTATACTCGTTCAGGCGTCTTTGTTATACTCGACCAGGGACTTTGGTACTCGATGAGGGCCTTTGTTAAACTCGATCAGGGCCTTTCTTATACTCCATCAGGGCCTTTGTTAAACTCGACAAGGCCTTTGTTATACTCGACAGGGGACTTGTTATATTCGTGATGAGGGACTTTTATACTCGATCATGGGACTTTGTTATACTCGATGAGGGGCCTTTGTTATACTCGGTGAGGGGACTTTGTTATCCTGGATCAGGGGACTTTGTTTTACTCGATGAAGGGGCTTTTGTTATACTCGATCAGGACTTTGTTATACTCGATCAGGGCCTTTGTTATACTCGATCAGCCTTTGTTATACTCGATCAGGGACTTTGTTATACTCGATCAGGGGCTTTGTTATACTCGATCAGGAACTTTGTTATACTCGATCAGGGCCTTTGTTATACTCGTTCAGGCGTCTTTGTTATACTCGACTTTGTTATACACGATCAGGGACTTTGTTATACACGATCAGGGGACTTTGTTATACCCGATGAGGGGATTTTGTTATACTCGATGAGGGGCCTTGTTATACTCGCGATCAGAGGTATTTGTTATACTCGATCAGGGATTCTGTTATACTCTCGATCAGGAGACTTTTGTTATACCTCGATCATGGACTTTTGTTATACCTTTATCAAGGCCCTTTGTTATCCCCGATCAGGGGACTTTGTTATACTCGATGAGGGGGCTTTGTTATACTCGATCAGGGGACATTTTATACACTTTTAGGTCCTTGTTATACTCGATCAATAGGGCCTTTGTTATACTCTTGCTCCGGGGACTTTGTTTATACCTGAATTGGTGATCTTGTTATACTCGATCTAGGGCCTTTGTTAAACTCTCGATGAGGGGCCTTCTTAAACCTCAATTAGGACTTTGTTATACTTATCAGGGACCTTTGTTAAACTCGATCAGAGCCTTTGTTATACTCGATCAGGGGACTTTTGTTATACTCGATCAGAGGACTTTGTTATACTCTGATCAGGGGCTTTGTTATACTCGATTAGGGGAACTTAGTTATACTCGATCAGGGGACTTTGAGTTATACTCGATCAGGGGACTTTGTTATACTCGATCAGGGACTTTGTTATACTCGATGAGGGACTTTGTTATACTCGATGAGGGACTTTGTTATACTCGATGAGGGCCTTTGTTATACTCGATCAGAGGACTTTGTTATACTCGATCAGGGACTCTATTATTCTCGATAAGGGGTCTTTCTTAAACTCAATCAGCTTTGTTATACTCGATCAGGGCCTTTTGTTATACCCGTTCAGGCGCCTTTGTTATATTCGGATCAGGGGGCTTTGTTGTACTCTATCAGGGCCTTGTTATAATCGTTCAGGGGACTTTGTTATACTCGACCAGGCGACTTTGTTATACTCGATCAGCGGCTTTGTTATACTTGATCAGGGGCTTTGTTATACTCGATCAGGGACATTGTTATTCTCGATAAGGGGGACTTTGTTATACTCAATTAGGGGGCTTTGCTATACTCGATCAGGGGCCTTTGTTATACTTGTTCAGGCGCTTTTGTTATATTCGATAAGGGGCTTTGTTATACTCGATCAGGGCCTTTGTTATAATCGTTCATGACTATGTTATACCGAACAGGGACCTTGTTATACTCGATCAGGGAACTTTGTTATACTCGATCAAGGGACTTTGTTATATTCGATGAGGGACTTTGTTATTCTCGATCATGGGACTTTGTTATACTGGATGAGGGCCTTTGTTATACTCGATGGAGGGCACTTTGTTCTACTCGATGAGGGAATTTGTTATATCGATCAGGGGACTTTGTTATACTTGATCAGGGAGCTTTGTTATACTCGATCAGGGGACTCTGTTATTCTCGATAAAGGGACTTTGTTATACTCAATCAGGGGCTTTGTTATACTCGATCAGGGGCTTTTGTTATACTCGTTCAGGCGCCTTTGTTATTCGATAGGGGGCTTTGTTATACTCGATGAGGGGCCTTTGTTATAATCGTTCAGGGACTTTGTTATACTCGATCACGGGGCTTTGTTATACTCGATCAGGGAACTTTGTTATACTCGATCAGGGACTTTGTTATACTCGATCAGGTGACTTGTTATACTCTGATCAGGGGACTTTGTTATACTCGATGAGGGACTTGTTATACTCGATCAGGGCCTTTGTTATACTCTGATAAGAGGCCTTTGTTATACTCGATCAGGGAACTTTGTTATACTTAACAGGAGTTTGTTATTCTCGACCAGGACTTTGTTATACTCGATAAGGGGACTTAGTTATTCTCGATAAGGGGACTTTGTTATACTCGATGAGGGGCTTTGTTATACTCGATCAGGGAAATTTTGTTATACTCGATCATGGGCCTTTGTTATACGAGATCAGGGTGACTTTGTTATACTCGAACAGGGACTTTGTTATACTCGATCAGACTTTGTTTTTTCTCGATAAGGGGTCTTTGTTATACCGATGAGGGGCTTTGTTAAACTCGATGAGGGCCTATGTTATACTCGATCAGGGGACTTCGTTATACTCGATCAGGGACTTAGTTATTCTCGATAAGGGGACTTTGTTATACTCGATGAGGGCTTTGTTATACTCGATCAGGAAATTTTGTTATACTCGATCAGGGCCTTTGTTATACTTGTTCAGGCGCTTTTGTTATATTCGATGAGGGGCTTTGTTATACTCGATCAGGACTTTGTTTTTCTCGGATAAGGGGACTTTGTTATACTCAATTAGGGGCTTTGTTATACTCGATCAGGAACTTTGTTATACTCGATCAGGGCCTTTGTTATACCTGTTCAGGCGCTTTTTGTTATATTCGATGAGGGGCTTTGTTATCCTCGATCAGGGACTTTGTTTTTCTCGATATGGGGGTGTTTGTTATACTCGATCAGGGGCTTTGTTATACTTGGATCAGGGGCTTTGTTATTCAAGATAAGGGGGTTTGTTATACTCGATGAGGGGCTTTGTTATACTCGATCAGGGAACTTTGTTATACTCGATCATTGGCCTGTTATACCTGTTCAGGCGTCTTTGTTATACCCAACCAAAGGACTTTGTTATACCCGATCAGGGGCCTTTGTTAAATTCGATGAGGGCCTTTGTTATACTCGATCAGGGGACTTTGTTTTACTCGATCAGAGACTTTGTTATACTCGATCAAGGAACTTTGTTATACTCGATCAGGGGCCATTGTTATAATCGTTCAGGGACTTTGTTATACTCGATCAGGGACTTTGTTATACTCGACCAGGGAGTTTGTTATACTCGACCAGGGGACTTTGTTATGCTCGATGAGGGGCCTTTGGTTAAACTCGACGAGGGCCTTTTGTTATACCTCGATCAGGGGACTTTTTTATACTCGATCAGGGACTTTGTTATACTCGATCAGGGGGCTTTGTTATACTCGATCAGGGGACTTTGTTATACTCGATCAGGGGACTTTGTTATACTCGATGAAGGGACTTTGTTATATTCGATGAGGGGCCTTTGTTATACTCGATCAGAGGCCTTTGTTATACTCGATCAGGGACTTTGTTATACTCGATCAGGAGACTTGATATACTCGATCAGGTGACTTTGTTATACTCGACCAGGGACTTTGTTATACTCGATCTGGGGCCTTTGTTATACTTGATCAGGGACCTTTATAATCATCGTTCAGGGACTTGTTATACTCGATGAGGGCCTTTGTTATACTGTTCAGAAGCCTTGTTATATTCGATCATGGAACTTTGGTTATACTTGATCAGGGACTTTGTTATACCGATCAGGGGACTTTTTCATACGATAAGGACTTTGTTATACTTGATCAGGGGCTTTGTTATACTCGATCAGGGAATTTGTTACTCGATCAGGGGCTTTGTTATACTCTCGATCAGAGGCCTTTGTTATACTCGATGAGCGGGTTTGTTATACTCGATCATGGAACTTTGTTATACACGATCAGGGACTTATTTATACTTGATCAGGGGATTTGTTATACTTGGATCAGGGGCTTGTTATACTCGATCAGGGACATTGTTATTCTCGATAAGGGGTCTTTGTTATACTCGATGAGGGGCCTGTTATTCTCGATCAGGAACTTTGTTATACTCGATCAGGGCCTTTGTTATACTTGTTCAGGCGTCTTTGTTACACTCGACCAGGACTTTGTTATACTCGATCAGGGCCTTTGTTAAACCTCGATCAGGGCCTTTGTTATACTCGATCAGGGACCTTGTTATACTCGATCAGGGACTTTGTTATACTCGATCAGGGTTTGTTATGCTCGATCAGGAACTTTGTTATACTCGATCAGGGCCTTTGTTATACTCGTTCAGGCGTCTTTGTTATACTCGACCAGGACTTTTTATACTCGATCAGGGGCCTTTGTTAAACTCCGATCAGGGCATTTGTTATACTTGATCAGGGGCCTTGTTAAACCTCGATAAGGGCCTTTGTTATACTCGACCAGGGACTTTGTTATATTCGATGAGGACTTTTATACTCGATCATGGGACTTTGTTATACTCGATGAGGGCCTTTGTTATAATCGGTGAGGGACTTTGTTATCCTGGATCAGGGGATTTGTTTTACTCGATGAAGGGCTTTGTTATACTCGATCAGGGGACTTTGTTATACTCGATCAGGGCCTTTGTTATAATCGATCAGGGCCTTTGTTATACTCGGTTCAGGGATTTTGTTATACTCGATCAGGGATCTTTGCTATACTCGATCAGAACTTTGTTATACTCGATCAGGGACTTTGTTATACTCGATCAGGGGACTTTGTTATACACGATCAGGGATTGTTATACTCGATGAGGGACTTTGTTATACTCGATGAGGGGCTTTGTTATTCTCGATCAGAGGCATTATTATACTGAAGGGACTTTGTTATACTCGATCAGGAGACTTTGTTATACTCGATCAGGCGACTTTGTTATACCTCGATCAAGGACTTTGTTATCCTCGATCAGGACAGTGTTATACACTTTTAGGTCCTTTGTTATACTCGATCAGGGGCCTTGTTATACTCTTCGGGGACTTTGTTATACTCGACCAGGGACTTTGTTATACTGATCTAGGTCCTTTGTTAAACTCGATGAGGGGCCTTTCAAACTCGACCAGGGACTTTGTTATACTCGATGAGCCTTTGTTAAACTCGATCAGCCTTTGTTATACTCGATCAGGGACTTTGTTATACTCGATCAGGACTTTGTTATACCGATCAGGAGGCTTTGTTAGTTATACTGACAGGGAACATAGTTATACTCGTGATCAGGGACTTGTTATACCTCGCTCAGGGCTCTTTGTTATACTCCACCAGGACTTGTTATACCAGGATCTGGGGCCTGAGTACTTGATCAGCGGACTTTGTTATACCTGACCAGGGACTTGTTATACCTGGATCAGGGCCTTTGTTATACTCTTGATTAGCTTTTGTTATACCTTCGATCAGGGACTTAGTTATTCTCGATAAGGGGGACTTTTGTTATACCTGATGAGGGGCCTTTTGTTATACTCGATCAGCGGACTTTTGTTATACTCGACCAGGGACTTTGTTATACTCGATCAGGGCCTTTGTTATACTTGGATCAGGGGGTTTTATATACTCGATCAGGGGACTTCGTTATTCTCGATAAGGGGCCATTGTTATACTCGATCAGGGCCTTGTTATACTTGATCAGGGGTTTTGTTATACTCGATCAGGGGCTCGGTTATACTCTGTTCAGGCGCTCTTTGTTATATTCGATCAGGGGCTTTGTTACCTGATCAGGGCCTTTGTTATAATCGTTCAGGGGATTCTTGTTATACTCGACCAGGGACTTTGTTATAGTCGATCAGGGGCCTTTGTTATACTTGATCAGGGGCTTTGTTATAATTTCGGATCAGGGACATTGTTATTCTCGATAAGGGGACTTTGTTACTCAATTAGGGGCTTTGTTTATACTCGATCAGGGAACTTTGTTATACTCGCCATCAGGGGTCTTTGCGTATACCTGCTTCAGGCGCTTTTGTTATATTCTATCAGGGGCTTTTGTTATACCTTTATCAGGGGCCTTTGTTATAATCGTTCATGGGAATGTTATACCAACAGGGACCTTGTTATACTCTCGATCAGGGAACTTTGTCATAGTCGATCAGGGGACTTTGTTATATTCGATGGTGAAGGACTTTGTTATTCTCGATCATGGGACTTTTGTTATACTCGATGAGGGGCCTTGGTTATACTCGATGTATGGACTTTGTTCTACTCGATCAGGGAATTTGTTATACCTGATCAGGGACTTTGTTATATTCGATGAGGGACTTTATGGTTATATTCGATGAGGGGACTTTTGTTATACTCGATCAGGACTTTGTTATACCATCAGGGCCTTTTGTTATACTTGGATCAGGAGCTTTGTTATAGTCGATCAGGGACTTGTTATATTCGGATGAAGGACTTTATACCCGGATCATGGGACTTCTGTTATACTCGATGAGGGGCCTTTTGTTATACTCGGCGTATGGACTTTGTTCTACCTGCCATCAGGGAATTTGTTATACCGATCAGGTATCTTTGTTATATTCGATGAGGGACTTTGTTATATCTGGATGAGGGACTTTGTTATACTCGACCAGGGGACTTTTTGTTATACTCGATCAGGGCCTTTGTTATACTTGATCAGGGGAGCTTTTGTTATACTCGATCAGGGGACTCTGTTATTCCCGATAAGGGGACTTGTACCAATCAGGGACTTTGTTATTATACTCGATCAGGGCCTTGGTTATATCACCTGTTCAGGCGCGCCTTTGTTATATATTCGATGAGGGGCTTTGTTATTTCGGATCAGGGCCTTGTTATAATCGTTCAAGGACTTGGTTATACCGAGCAGGGGACTTCGTTATACCTGATCAGGGACTTTGTTATACTCGATCAGGGGCCTTTATACTCGATCAGAGGCCTTTATAATTTCGATGAGGGACTTTGTTATAATTCGACCAGGAGTTTGTTATTCTCACCAGGGGACTTGTTATACTCGATGAGTTTGCTAAACTCGCTGATGAGGGGCCTGCGTTATACTCGATCAGGAACTTTGTTATACTCTCGATCAGGGGCCTTTGTTATACTCTGTTCAGGCGCTTTCGGTTGTTATTCGACAGAGGGGCTGGTTATACTCATGATCAGGGGACTTTTGTTTTTCCTCGATAAGGGTCTTTGTTAGTACTCGATCAGGGGCCGGTTATACTTGATCAGGGGCTTTGTTATACCGATCAGGTGACTTTGTTATTCAAGATAAGGGGGGCTTTGTTATACTCTCGGGATCAGGGGCTTTGTTATACCGATCAGGGGAACTTTGTTATACTCGATCAATGGCCTTTTGTTACATTTCCGTTCAGCGTCTTTGTTATACTCTCTACCGCCGGACTTTGTTATACTCGATCAGGGGCTTTTGTTAAACTCGATGAGGGCCTTTTGTTATACCCGATCAGGGGACTTTATGACGGATCAGGGGGACTTTGTTATACTCCGGGATTAGGGGCTTTGTTTATACCCGGACCGAAGGAAACTTTTGTTATACCGATCAGGGGCCATTGTTATAATCGTTCAGGGACTTTTGTTATACTCGATCAGGGACTTTGTTATACTTTTGACCAGGGAGCGCTTGTTATTCTCTCACCAGGGACTTTTGTTATGCCTCAATGAGTGTGCCTTTTGTTAAACCTGATGAGGCCTCGTTATACCTGATCAGGGACTTTTGTTATACTCTCGATCAGGGACTTTTGTTATACTCCGGGACCATCAGGGCTTTGTTATACTCGAACAGGATTTTGTTTATACTCGATCAGGGACTTTTGTTATACCGATGAGGGGACTTTACAGGCATCGGGATCGGGGACTTTTATACTCGACAGAGGGGACTTTGTTATATTCGATGAGGGGCCTCTGTTATAATTTCCGCGATCAGAGGCCTTTGTTGGCACTCGATCAGGGGACTTTGTTATACTCGATCAGGAGACTTTGATATACTCGATCAGGGGACTTTTGTTACACTCGACCAGGGACTTTGTTATACTCGATTCTGGGGCCTTTGTTATACTTCTGGATCAGGACCTTGTTATAATCGTTGAGGGGACTTTATACTTGATCAGGGACTTTTGTTATTCGATCAGGGGAGTTTGTTATAATTCTACCAGGGGACTTTGTTATACTCCGGGATGAGTGGGCCTTTGTTATACCTGATGAGGGCCTTTTGTTAAACCTGATAAGGTGCTCTGTGTTATACTCGATCAGGGGGCTATGTGTTTATACTCGATGAGTCTCTTTGTTAAACTCGATGAGGGGCCTTGTTATACTCGATGAAGGGACTTTGTTATACTCGGTCAGGAACTTGTTATACTCGATCAGGGGACTGTGTTATACTTCGATCAGGGACTTTCTTATACTCGATCTGGGGCCTTGTTATACTTGGATCAGGGGGCTTTGTTGTTCTCGGGATCAAGGGACTTAGTTTTTCTCGATATGTGATTTTGTTATACTCAATGAGGGGGCTTTGTTATACTCGATCAGGAAATTGTGTTATACTCGATCATTTGCCTTTGTTATACTCGATCAGAAACTTTGTTATACTCGATGAGGGACTTTGTTATACCGATCAGGTGGCGTTGTTATACTTGATCAGGGGCCTTTGTTATAATCGTTCAGGGACTTTGTTATACTCGATCAGGCGACTTTGTTATACTCGATCAGGGGACTTTGTTATATTCGATCAGGGGCTTTGTTATACTCGATCAGGAACTTTGTTATACTCGATCAGGGACTTTGTTATACTCGATCAGGGGACTTTGTTATACTCGATCAGGGACTTTGTTATACCGATCAGGGACTTGTTATACTCGATGAGGGCCTTGTTATACTCGATCAGGGACTTTGTTATATTCGATGAGGGTCTTTGTTATACTCGTTCAGAAACCTTGTTATATTCGATCAGGGGACTTTGTTATATTCGATCAAGGACTTTGTTATACTAGATCAGGGACTTTGTTATACTCAACCAGGAGGACTTTTGTTATACTCGGATCAGGGGACTTTGTTATACTCAATGAGGGGATTTCGTTATACCTCGATGAGGGGCCTTGTTATACTCGATGAGGGGGCTTTTGGTTATACTCGGGATCAGGGGGATTCTTGTTATACCCGTAATCAGGGCCTTTTGTTATACTCGATTAGAAAACTTTGTTATACTCGACCAGGGGACTTTGTTATACCCGATCAAGGGACTTTTGTTATACTCGACCAGGGGACTTTTTTATACTTGACCAATGGATTTTGTTATACTCGATGATGGGCCTTTGTTATACTTGACCAGGGGTCTTTGTTATACTCGACTAGAAAACTTTGTTATACTCGACCAGGGGACTTTTTATACTCCATCAGGGACTTTGTTATACTCGATCAGGTGATATGTCATACTCGATCAGGGGACTTTGTTATACTCGTCTCGTGGGCTTTGTTATACTAGATCAGGGGACTTTGTTATACTCGATCAGGGGACTTTGTCTTACTCGATCAGGGCCCTTTGATATACTCGACCAGGGGACTTTGTTGTAATCGATCAGGGGACTTTGTTATGCTCGTTATGGGGACTTTGTTATACTGGGCCAGGAGACGTTGTTATACTCGATCAGGGGATATGTTATACTCGATTAGGGGATTTTGTTTATACTGGACCAGGGGACTTTGTTATACTCGATCAGTGGACTTTGTTATAATCGATCAGGGGACTTTGTTATACTCGTCCAGGGGGCTTTGTTATACTAGGATCAGGGGAGTTTTTTTTACTCGATCAGGGGACTTAGTTATTCTCGATAAGGGGGCCTTTGTTATACTCGATCAGGGGACTTTGTTATACTTGATCAAGGGGCTTTGTTATACTCGATGAGGGGACATTGTTATTCTCGATAAGGGGGACTTTGTTATACTCAATTAGGGGGCTTTGATATACTCGATCAGGGAACCCTGTTATACTCGATCAGGGGCCTTTGTTATACTCGTTCAGGCGCTTTTGTTATATTCGATCAGGGGGCTTTTTTATACTCGATCATGGGACTTTGTTATACTCGATGAGGGGCCTTTGTTATACTCGATTAGGTGCCTTTGTTATACCCGATCAGGGGACTTTGTTATAATCGATCAGAGGACTTTGTTATACTCTATGAGGGGGCTTTGTTATCCTCGATCAGGGAACTTTATTATACTCGGTGAGGGGACTTTGTTATACTGGATCAGGGGACTTTGTTATTCTCGATGAGGGGGCTTTGTTGTATTCGATCAGGGGCCTTTGTTATACTCGATCAGGGGCCTTTGTTATACTCGATCAGAGGCCTTTGTTATATTCGATCAGGGGACTGTGTGATACTCGACCTGGGACTTTGTTATACTCGATTTGGAGCCTTTGTTATACTTGATCAGGGGGCTTTGTTATACTCGATCAGGGGACTTTGTTATACTTGATCAGGGGGCTTTGTTATACTCGATCAGGGGACTTTGTTATTGTCGATAAGGGGGTCTTTGTTATACTCGATCAAGGGGCTTTGTTATACTTGATCAGGTTGCTTTGTTATACTCGATCAGGGGACTTTGTTATTCAAGATAAAGGGGGCTTTGTTATACTCGATCAGGGGGCTTTGTTATACTCGATAAGAGAACTTTGTTATACTCGATGAGGGGCCTTTGTTATACTCGTTCAGGCGTCTTTGTTATACTCGACCAGGGGACTTTGTTATACTCGATCAGGCGACTTTGTTATTCTCGATAAGCGGGCTTTGTTATACTCGTTCAGGGGCCTTTGTTAAACTCGATCAGGGGCCTCTGTTATACTCAATCAGGGAAATTTTGTTTTACTCGATCATGGGCCTTTGTTATACTCGATCAG
This sequence comes from Homarus americanus, assembly GCF_018991925.1. Classification (NCBI taxonomy): domain Eukaryota; kingdom Metazoa; phylum Arthropoda; class Malacostraca; order Decapoda; family Nephropidae; genus Homarus; species Homarus americanus. The sequence continues at coordinate 21,431 of NW_024712554.1, forward strand.
GAAACTTTGTTTTACTCGATGAAGGGACTTTGTTATACTCGATCAGGGGGCTTTGTTATACTTGATCAGCGGGCCTTTGTTATAATCGTTAAGGGGACTTTGTTATACTCGATCAGGGGACTTTGTTATACTCGACAAGGAGTTTGTTATACTCGACCAGGGGACTTTGTTATACTCGATGAGGGGCCTTTGTTAAACTCGATGAGTTGCCTTTGTTATAATCGACCAGGGACTTTGTTATACTCGATGAGGGGCCTTTGTTAAACTCGTTGAAGGGCCTTTGTTATACTCGATTAGGGGACTTTGTTATACTCGATCAGGGGACTTTGTTATACTCGATCAGGGGACTTTGTTATACTCGATCAGGGGACTTTGTTATACTCGATGAGGGGCCTTTGTTATACTCGATTAGAGGCCTTTGTTATAATGGATCAGGGGACTTTGTTATACTCGATCAGGAGAATTTGTTATACTCGATCAGGGGACTTTGTTATACTCGATCAAGGACTTTGTTATCCTCGATCAGGGGACTTTGTTATACTCGATCAGGGGACTTTGTTATACTCGATCAAGGACTTTGTTATCCTCGATCAGGGGACTTTGTTATACTCGATGAGCGGGGTTTGTTATACTCGATCAGGGGACATTGTTATAGACTTTTAGGGTCCTTTGTTATACTCGATCAGGGGCCTTTGTCATAATCGTTCAGGGGACTTTGTTATACTCGACCAGAGGACTTTGTTATACGCGATCTAGGGCCTTTGTTATAGTTGATTCAGGGGACTTTGTTATACTCGATCAGGGGACTTTGTTATACTCGATCAGGGGACTTTGTTATATTCGATCTGGGGACTTTGTTATACTCGATGAGGGGCCTTTGTTATACTCGATCAGAGGCCTTTATTATACTCGATCAGGGGACTTTGTTATACTCGATCAGGAGAATTTGTTATACTCGATCAGGGGACATGGTTATACTCGATCAAGGACTTTGTTATCCTCGATCAGGGGACTTTGTTATACTCGATGAGCGGGCTTTGTTATACTCGATCAGGGGACATTGTTATAGACTTTTAGGGTCCTTTGTTATACTTGATCAGGGGCCTTTGTTATATATTCAGGACTTTGTTTACTCGCGACCAGGGACTTTGTTATGCTCGATCAGGGGCCTTTGTTATACTTGATCAGGGACATTGTTATACACTTTAGTCCTATGTTATACTCTCGAATAGGGGCTCGTTATACTCGTTCAGGGCTCTTTGTTATACTCTAACCAGGGACTTTGTTATACTAGATCTGGGGCCTTTTTTATACTTGATCAGCGGACTTTGTTATACTCGACCAGGGGACTTTGTTATACTCGATCAGGGCCTTTGTTATACTTGATCAGGGGCTTTGTATACTCGATCAGGGACTTAGTTATTCTCGATAAGGGGACTTTGTTATATTCGAAGAGGGCCTTTGTTATACTCGACGAAGTGATTTGTAATACTCGTACCAGGGACTTTGTTATACTCGATCAGGGCCTTTGTTATACTTGATCAGGGGCTTTGTTATACTCGATCAGACTCTGTTATTCTCGATAAGGGTCTTTGTTATACTCAATCAGGGCTTTGTTATACTCGATCAGGGCCTTTGTTATACTCGTTCAGGGGACTTTGTTATACTCGACCAGGACTTTGTTATAGTCGATCAGGGCCTTGTTATACTTGATCAGGGCTTTTATACTCGATTAGGGGACATTGTTATTCTCGATAAGGGGACTTTGTTATACTCAATTAGGGGGCTTTGTTATACTCGATCAGGAACTTTGTTATGCTCGATCAGGGTCTTTGTTATACTCGTTCAGGCGCTTTTGTTATATTCGATCAGGGGCTTTGTTATACTCGATCAGGGCCTTGTTATAATCGTTCATGGGACTATGTTATACTCGAACAGGGGACCTTGTTATACGATCAGGGAACTTTGTCATAGTCGATCGGGGACTTTGTTATATTCGATGAGGACTTTGTTATACTCGATCAGGGGACTTTGTTATACTCGATGGCGGGGTTTGTTATACTCGATCAGTTGACATTGTTATTGACTTTAGGGTCCTTTGTTATACTCGATCAGGGCCTTTGTTATACTCGTTCAGGGTCTTTGTTATATTTCGACCGGGGCTTTGTTATACTCGATCTAGGGCCTTTGTTATACTCGATGAGGGCCTTGTTATACTCGATGAGGGGACTTTGTTCTACTCGATCAGGGAATTTGTTATACTCGATCAGGGGACTTTGTTATATTCGATGAGGGACTTTGTTATACTCGATCAGGGACTTATACTCGACCAGAGGACTTTGTTATACTCGATCAGGGGCCTTTGTTATACTTGATCAGGGGCTTTGTTATACTCGATCGGGACTCTGTTATTCTCGATAAGGGGACTTTGTTATACTCAATCAGGGGCTTTGTTATACTCGATCAGGGGCCTTTGTTATACTCGTTCAGGCGCCTTTGTTATATTCGATGAGAATTGTTATACTCGATCAGGGGCCTTTGTTATAATCGTTCAGGGACTTTATACTCGAGCAGGACTTTGTTATACTCGATCAGGGACACTGTTATACTCGATCACGGGGCTTTGTTATACTCGATCGGGAACTTTGTTATACTCGATCAGGGGACTTTGTTATACTCGATCAGGGAACTTCGTTATACTCGATCAAGGGACTTCGTTATACTCGATCAGGAGACTTTGTTATACTCGATCAGGGGCTTTGTTATACTCGACTTTGTTATACCTCGATGAGGGACTTGTTATACCTCGACCAGGAGTTTGTTATTCTCAACCAGGGACTTTGTTATACTCGATGAGGGCCTTACAAACTCGATGAAGGCCTAGTTATACTCGGATCAGGAAATCCTTGTTATACCGATCAGGGGCCTTTGTTATACTCGTTCAGGCGCTTTTGTTATATTCTCCGATGAGGGGCTTGTTATACTCGATCAGGGACTTTGTTATTCAAGATAAGGGGGGGCTTTGTTATACTGGATCGTGGGCTTTGTTATACTCGATCAGGAACTTTGTTTATACCGATCATTGGCCTTTGTTATACTCGTTCAGGTAACTGTCTTTATATACTCTCGACCAAAGGACTTGTTATACCGATCAGTTACCTTTGTTAAACTCGATGAGGGCCTTTTGTTATACTCGATCAGGGACCTTGTTTACTAGACTAGACTTTTGTTATACTGATCAGGGGCTTTAGTTATACTCGATCATGAACTTAAGAGTACCTCGATCAGGGCCATTGTTATAATCGTTCAGGGACTTTGTTATACTCGGATCAGGGACTTTTGTTATACTCGCATCAGGAGTTTGTTATACCGTAATTAGGACTTTGTTATGCTCGATGAGGCCTTGTTAAACTTGATGAGGCCTTTGTTATACCCGATCAGGGACTTTTGTTATACCTCGATCAGACTTTGTTATACTCGATCAAGGGGCTTTGTTATACCTCGGATCAGGGAACTTTTGTTATACTCCATCAGGGACTTTGTTATACCCGATCAGGGACTTTTGTTATACCTCCCATCAGGGACTTTTATTATACCTCGATGAGGGGGACTTTGTTATATTCGATGAGGGCCTTTGTTATACTCGATCTGAGGCCCTTTGTTATACCTCGATCAGGGGACCCTGTTATACCGATCAGGAGACTTTTGATATACTCGATCAGGGGACTTCGAAAGAGTACCTTTAATTAGGACTTTTATATATTTCTCGATCTGGGGCTTTTGTTATACTCTGATCAGGACCTTGTTATAATCGTTCAGGGACTTTGTTATATCGCCGATCGACCTTGTTATACCTGATCAGGGACTTTTGTTATACCTCGATCAGGGACTTTGTTATAATTCTACCAGGGACTTTGTTATACCTCGATGAGGGCCTCTTTGTTAAACCTGCTGATAAGGGCCTTTGTTACCTCGATCAGGGGGCTTCTTTGTTATACTCGATGAGGGGCCTTTGTTAAACCTGATGAGGGGCCTTGTTATACTCTGGATGAAGGGACTTTGGTTAGTATCGGTCAGGAACTGTTTAAGTACTCGATCAGGGGGACTTTTTGGTATACCTCATCAGGGACTTCTTATACTCGGATCTGGGGCCTTTGGTTATACTTGGATCAGGGGCTTTGTTATACCTGGGATCAGCGGACTTAGTTTTTTCTCGATAAGGGGAGTTTTTGTTATACTCAATGAGGGGCTTTATTATACTCGATCAGGAAATTTTGTTATACTTGATCATTTGCCTTTGTTATACTCGATCAGGAAACTTTGTTATACTCGATGAGGACTTTGTTATACTCGATCAGGTGGCTTTGTTATACTTGATCAGGGCCTTTGTTTATAATCGTCCAGGGGACTTTGTTATATTCGATCAGGGGCTTTTGTTATACTCGATGAGGAACTTTGTTATACTCGATCAGGGGACTTTATACTCGATCAGGGGACTTTGTTATACTCGATCAGGGGACTTTGTTATACTCGATCAGGGGACTTTGTTATACTCGATCAGGGCGCTGTTATACTGATCAAGGCCTTTGTTATATCGTAGGCGGGGTTTGTTATACTCGATCAGTTGACATTGTTATTGACTTTTGGGTCCTGTTATACTCGATTAGGGGCCTTTGTTATACTCGTTCAGGCGTCTTTGTTATACTCGACCAGGGGACTTTGTTTATGCTCGATCAGGGGCCTTTGTTAACTCGATCAGGGCCTTTGTTATACTCGATCAGGGAGCCTTGTTATACTCGATCAGGGGACTTTGTTATACTCGATGGGCCCTTGTTAAACTCGATCAGGGGCCTTTGTTATACTTGATCGGGGCCTACTCTCGATCTGGGGCCCTTGTTAAACCTCGGGATCAGGGCCTTTGTTATACTTGATCAGGGCCTTTGTTAAACTCGATAAAAGGGCCTTTGTTATACCTCGACCAGGGACTTTGTTATATCTGATGGGACTTTTTATACTCGGATCAAGGGACTTGTTATACTCATGAGTCTTTGTTATACTCTCGGTGAGGGACTTTGTTATCCTGGATCAGGGGACTTTGTTTACTCGATGAAGGAGCTTTTGTTATACCCGATCAGGGACTTTGTTATACCTGACCAGCCTTTGTTATACTCATGAGGGGCCTTTGTTATACCTCGATCAGGGATTTTGTTATACTCCGATCAGGGGACTTTGTTATACCTGATGAGGGACTTTGTTATACTCGATGAGGCCTTGGTTATACTCGATCAGAGGCCTGTTATGTTCTCGATCAGGGACTTGTTATACCTCGATCAGGAGACTCTTGTTATACTCGGATCAGGGGACTTTTGTTATACTCGATCAAGGACTTTGTTATCTCGATCAGGGACTTTGTTATACCTGATGAAGGGCTTTTGTTTTACTGATCAGGGACATTATTATACACTTTAGGGTCCTTTGTTATACTCTATCAGGGCCTTTTTTGTTATACCTGTTCGGGGACTTGTTATACCTCGACCAGGGGACTTTGTTATACTCGATCTTAGGTCCTTGTTAAACTCGGCGGAGGGGCCTTTCTAAACCTCGCCGACCAAAGTGGACTTTGTTATACTCATCAGGCCTTGGTTAAACTCGATCAGGGCCTTTGTTATACTCGATCAGGGGACTTGTGGTTATAACTGACCGGGGACTTTGTTATACTCGATCAGGGGCCAAGTTATACCTGATTAGGGAACTTATTATACCTCGATCAGGGGACTTTGTTATACCTCGATCAGGGACTTTGTTTACCTGGATGAGGGCCTTTTGTTATACTCGATCAAAGGACTTTGTTATACCTCGATCAGGACTTTGCTATACCTGATCAGGAGAGACTTGTTATACCTCATCAGGACTTTGTTATACCTCGATCAAGGACCTTTGTTATCCCTCGGATCAGGACTTTGTTATACCGATGAGGGGCTTTAATATACCGATTAGTGACATTGTTATACACTTTAGGGTCCTTTGTTATACCGACCAGGGCCTTTGTTATACCTGTTCAGGGCTCTTTTGTTATACCTTCAAGCAGGGACTTTGTTATACTCGATCTGGGGGCCTTTTGTTATAATTTTGGATCAGCGGACTTTGTTATACTCGACCAGGGACTTTGTTATACCTCGATCAGGGGCCTTTGTTATACTTGATCAGCTTTGTTATACTCGATCAGGGACTTAGTTATTCGATAAGGGACTTGTTATACTCGATGAGGGGCCTTTTGTTATACCGGATCAGCGGATCTTTTGTTATATCTCGACCAGGGGACTTTTGTTATACTCCGATCAGGGGCCTTTTCTATACTTGACCAGGGCTTTGTTATACTCTGATCAGAGGACTCTACTATTCACGATAAGGGCCTTTGTTATACTCAATCAGGGGCTTTGTTACACCTCGATCAGCCTTTGTTATACCTAAGAACAGGCGCCTTTTGTTATAATCGTTCAGGGACTTTGTTATACTCGACCAGGGACTTGTTTTAGTCGATCGGGGGCCTTTGTTATACCTGATCAGGGGCTTTGTTATACCGGATCAGGGGACATTGTTGCCTCGATAAGGGACGTTGTTATACTCAATTAGGACTTGTTATACCTCGATCAGGAACTTTGTTATACTCGATCAGGGGCCTTTATATACTCTGTTCAGGCGCTTTTGTTATATTCGAAAAGGGGGCTGGTTATACTCGATCAGGGGCCTTTTGTTGTAATCGTTCAGTGGACTATGTTATATTCGAACAGGGGACCTTTGTTATACTCTCGATTAGGAACTTTTGTCATACTGATCAGGGACTTTGTTATATACGATGAGGGACTTGTTATTCTCGATCATGTGGGACTTTGTTATACCTGATCTGGGGACTTTGTTATTCCCGACCAGAGGACTTTGTTATACTCGATCAGGGATTTTGTTATGTTCTCGATTAGGGGCTTTGCTATACTCGATCATGGAACTTTGTTATACTCGGTCAGGGGCCTTTGTTATACTCTCGTTTAGGGGACTTTGTTATACCTCGACCAATGAATCCTTTGTTATACCCGATCTGGGGCTTCCGGTTATACTCGACCAGGGACTTTTGTTATACCTGATCAGCCTCTTGTTATAATTTGATCAGGGGGCTTTGTTATACTCGATCAGGGGACTTAGTTATACCTCGATCTGGAGCCTTTTGTTATACTTGGATCAGGGCTGTGTTATACCTGATCAGGGACTCTGTTATTCTCGATACGGGGACTTTGTTAGGGACTTTGTTATACTCGAAGAGGGGCTTTGTTTTACTCGATCAGGGGACATTATTATACACCTTTTTAGGTCCTTTTGTTATACTCGGATCAGGGGCCTTGTTATACTCGTTCGGGGACTTTGTTATACTCGACCAGGGACTTTGTTATACTCGATCAGGGGCTTTGTTATACTCGATCAAGGAACTTTTGTTATACTCGATCAGGGCCATTGTTAATCGTTCAGGGGACTTTTGTTATACCTGATCAGGGACTTTGTTATACTCACCAGGGAGTTTGTTATACTCGACCAGGGGACTTTGTTATGCTTGATGAGGGCCTTTGTTAAACTTGATGAGGGGCCTTGGTTATACTCGATCAGACTTTTGTTATATCAACAGGGGACTTTGTTATACTCGATCAAGGGGCTTTAGATACTCGATCAGGGAACTTTGTTATACTCGATCAGGACTTTGTTATACTCGATCAGGGACTTTGTTATACTCGATCAGGGACTTTGTTATACTCTGATGAGGACTTGTTATATTCGATGAGGGCCTTTGTTATACTGATCTGAGGCCTTTGTTATACTTCATCAGGGGACTTTGTTATACTCGATCAGGAGACTTTGATATACTCGCATCAGGGACTTGTTATACTCGACCAGGGACTTTTGTTATACTCGATCTGGGGCTTTTGTTATACGGATCAGGACCTTTGTTATAATCGTTAGGGACTTTGGTTATACTCGATCAGGGACTTTGTTATACTCGATCAGGGACTTTGTTATACTCGATCAGGGACTTTGTTATAATTCTACCAGGGACTTGTTATACTCGATGAGGGCCTTTGTTAAACCTCGATAAGGGCCTTTGTTATACCTCGATCAGGGGGCTTTGTTATACCCGGATGAGGGGCCTTGTTAAACCCGATGAGGGGCCTTTGTTATACCGGATGAAGGGACTTTGTTATACTCGGTCAGGGAACTTTGTTATACTCGATCAGGGGACTTTGGATACTCGATCAGGGACTTTCTTATACTCGATCTGGGGCCTTTGTTATACTTTGATCAGGGGGCTTTGTTATACTCGATCAGCGGACTTAGTTTTTCTCGATAAGGGGAGTTTGTTATACTCAATGAGGGCTTTATTATACTCGATCAGGGAAATTTGTTATACTCGATCATTTGCCTTTGTTATACTCGATCAGGAAATTTTGTTATACCTGACGAGGGGACTATACTCCGGATCAGGTGGCTTTGTTTACTCTGATCAGGGGCCTTTGTTATAATCGTCCAGGACTTTGTTATATTCGATCAGGGGGCTTTGGTTATACTCGATGAGGGAACTTTGTTATACTCGATCAGGGACTTTGTTATACTCGATCAGGGGACTTTGTTATACTCGATCAGGGGACTTTGTTATACCCGATCAGGGGACTTTGTTATACTCGATCAGGGCCTTTGTTATACTCGATCAGAGGCCTTTGTTATACCGGTGAGCGGGCTTGTTATACTCGATCAGTTGACATTGTTATTGACTTTTAGGGTCCTTTGTTATACTCGATCAGGGCCTTTGTTATACTCGTTCAGGGTCTTTGTTATATTCGACCAGGGACTTGTTATACTCGATCTAGGGCCTTTGTTATACTCGATCAGGGATTTTGTTATACTCGGTCAGGGGCTTTGCTATACTCGATCATGGAATTTTGTTATATTCGATCAGGGACTTTGTTATACTCGATCAGGGACTTTGTCATACACGATAAGGGACTTTGTTATACTTGATCAGGGCTTTTTTATTATCGATCAGGGATTTTTGTTATACTCGATCAGGGGCTTTGCTATACTCGATCATGGAACTTTGTTATACCTCGATCAGGACTTGTTATACTCGACGAGGGGGCTTTGTTATTTGATCAGGGGCTTTGTTATACTCGATCAGGGACTTGTTATTCTCGATAAGGGTCTTTGTTATACTCGATGAGGGGGCTTTGTTATTCTCGATCAGGAAATTTGTTATACCGATTAGGGCCTTTGTTATACTCGTTCAGGCGTCTTTGTTATACTCGACCAGGGATTTTTGTTATACTCGATCAGGGGCCTTTGTTAAACTCGATCAGGGCCCTTTGTTATACTCTGATCAGGGGACCTTGTTATACTCGATCAGGGACTTTGTTATACTCGATCTGGGGCCCTTTGTTAAACTCGGATCAGGGCCTTTGTTATATTTGGATCAGGGGCCCTTTGTTAAAACTCGATAAAAGGGCCTTTAGTTATACTCGGATCAGGGGACTTTGTTATATCTCGGATGAGGGACTTTTTTACCTCGATCATGGGACTTTGTTATACCGATGAGGGCCTTGTTATAATTCGGTGAGGGGATTCTGGTTATCCCGTGGGATCAGGGGACTTTTGTTTACCTGGATGATGAGCTTGTTATACTCGATCAGGGATTCTTTTGTTATACTCTGATCAGGGCCTTTGTTATACCTGATGAGGGGGCCTCCTTGTTATACCTCGATCAGGGGATTTTGTTATACTCGATCAGGGGACTTTTGTTATACCAGATGAGGGACTGAGTTATACCTCGGAGAGGGCCTTTGTTATACCTCGATCAGAGGCCTTTTGTTGCAGCCCGATCAGGGACTTTGTTATACTCGATCAGAGACTTTTGTTATAATTTTATCAGGGGACTCTTTTGTTATACCTCGATCAAGGACTTGTTATCTCGATCAGGGACTTTTGTTATACTCGATGAAGGGCTTTGTTTTACTCGATCAGGGACATTATTATACACCTTTAGGGTCCTTTGTTATACTCTATCAGGGGCCTTTGTTACCTGTTCGGGGGACTTTGTTTGCACACTCGACCAGGGACTTTTGTTAATCACTCGGATTCAGGTCCTCGTTAAACCGATGCAGGGCCTTTTCTTAAACTCGACCAGTGGACTTTGTTATACTCGATCAGGGCCTTTTGTTAAACTCGATCAGGGCCTTGTTATACTCATGATCAGGGGACTTTGTTATAATCGATCAGGACCTTGCTATACCTCGATCAGGGCTTTGCTATACTCAGATTAGGGGAACTTAGTTATACTCGATCAGGGGACTCTTGTTATACCTCGATCAGGGGACTTTAGTTATACCTGATGAGGGGCCTTTGTTATACTCGAACAAAGGATCTTTTTGTTATAACGATCAGGACTTTGTTATACTCTGATCAGGAGACTTTGTTATACTCGACCAGGGACTTTATGTTATACCGACCGCTGACTTTGTTATCCCCTGATCAGGGACTTTGCTGTACTCTCGCGATGAGGGGGCTTTGTTATACTCCGGGATTAGGGGACATTGTTATACACTTTAGGGTCCTTTTGTTATACTCGACCAGGGCCTTTGTTATACCTGTTCAGGGCTCTTGTTATACTCAAGCAGGGACTTTGTTATACTCGATCTGGGGCCTTTGTTATACTTGATCAGCGGACTTTGGTTATACCTTTAATTAGGACTCGTTATACCTGATCAGGGCCTTTTGTTATACTTGGATCAGGGGCTTCTTTGTTATACCGGGATCAGGGACTTGCAGTTATTCTCGATAAGGGGACTTTGTTTATACTCGGGATGAGGGCCTTTGTTATACTCGATCAGCGGACTTTGTTATATTCGACCAGGGGACTTTGTTATACTCGCGATCAGGGCCTTTCTTATACTTGATCAGGGGGCTGGTTACTCGATCAGAGGACTCTGTTATTCACGATAAGGGGCCTTTTGTTATACCTTTTGCTAATCAGGGGCTTTGTTACACTCGATCAGGGGCCTTTGTTATACTCGTTCAGGCGCCTTTGTTATAATCGTTCAGGGATTCTTTTGTTACACTCGACCAGGGACTTTTGGTTTTAGCCGGATCGGGGGGCCTTTAAGAATTCTTGATCAGGGGCTTTGTTATACTCGATCAGGGACATTGTTATTCTCATAAGGGGGACGTTGTTATACTCCAATTGAAATTTTGTTATACCTGGATCAGGAACTTTGTTATACTCGATCAGGGCCTTTTTGATACTGCCTGGTGCTTTTGTTATATTCGCGAAAAGGGGGGCTTTGTTATACCTCGATCAGGGCCTTTGTTGTAATCATCGTTCATGGACTATGTTATCTGAACAGGGACCTTATAATTTCGATTAGGGAACCTTTTGTCATACTCATCAGGGGACTTTGTTATATACGATGAGGGACTTTGTTATTCTCGATCATGGGACTTTGTTATACTCGATCTGGGGGACTTTGTTATTCTCGACCAGAGGACTTTTGTTATACTCGATCAGGGGATTTTGTTATACCGATTAGGGGCTTTGCTATACTCGTTCATGGAACTTATATACTCAGTCAGGGGCTCTTTTGTTATACTCTGTTCAGGGACTTTTGTTATACTCGACCAATGAACTTTGTTATACCCGATCTGGGGCCTTTGTTATACTCGACCAGGGACTTTGTTATACTCGATCAGGGTACCTTGTTATATTTGGATCAGGGCTTTGTTATACCAAGATCAGGGGACTTAGTTATACTCATCCGGAGCCTTGTTATAATTTGGATCAGGGGCTGTGTTATACCCGGATCAGGGACCTTGCTATTTCGGATACGGGGACTTTGTTATACCTGCAATCAGGGCTTTGTTATACCTTTAGATCAGGGGCCTTTGTTACACCTGTTCTCAGGCGCCTTTTGTTATATTCGATCAGGGGCCGGTTATACCCGGATCAGGACCTTTGTTATAATCGTTCAGGGACTTTGTTATACTCTCGAACAGGAGACTTTTGTTATACCTCGCGCAGGGACTTTGTTATACTCGATCAGGGGACTTTGTTATACTCGATCACGTACTTTGCTACCCTGGATCAGGGAACGTTGTTATACTCTTTATCAGGGACTTTATATACCTGATCAGGGACTTTTTGTTATACTTCGATCAGGGGACTTCGTTATACTCGATCAGGGGACTTGTTATACTCGATCAGGGGCCTTTTGTTGAATTTCCGATCAGAGCCTTTGTTATACCGACGAGGGACTTTGTTATACTCGAAAATAGGGAGTTTGTTATTCTCGACCAGGGACTTTGTTATAACGCGATCAAGGAGTTTGTTACTTTTGATCAGGGACTTTGTTATACTCGAAGAGGGCTTTTTTTACCCGATCAGGGACATTATACACTTTTAGGGTCCTTTGTTATACTCGATCAGGGCCTTTGTTATACTCTGTTCGGGGGACTTTGTTATACTCGACCAGGGACTTTGTTATACTCGATCTAGGTCCTTGTTAAACTCGATGAGGGCCTTTCTTAAACTCGACCGTGGACTTTGTTATACCGATCAGGGCCTTTATTAAACCTGATCAGGCCTTTGTTATACTCGATCAGGGGACTTTGTTATACGATCAGGGACTTTGTTATACTCGATCAGGGCTTGTTATACTCGATTAGGGAACTTAGTTATACTCGATCAGGGACTTTGTTATACTCGATCAGGGGACTTTGTTATACTCGATGAGGGCCTTTGTTATACTCGATCAAAGGACTTTGTTATACTCGATCAGGGACTTTGTTATACTCGATCAGGAGACTTTGTTATACTCGATCAGGGGACTTTGTTATACTCGATCAAGGACTTTGTTATCCTCGATCAGGGGACTTTGTTATACTCGATGAGGGGCTTTGTTATACTCGATTAGGGACAGTGTTATACACTTTTAGGGTCCTTTGTTATACTCGACCAGGGGCCTTTGTTATACCGTTAAGGGCGCTTTGTTATACTCGAGCAGGGACTTTGTTATACTCGATCTGGGGCCTTTGTTATAGGAGTCAGCGGACTTTGTTATACTCGACCAGGGACTTTGTTATACTCGATCAGGGCCTTTGTTATACTTAATCAGGGGGCTTTGTTATACTCGATCAGGGACTTAGTTATTCTCGATAAGGGGACTTTGTTATACTCGATGAGGGCCTTTCTTATACTTGATCAGGGGGCTTTGTTATACTCGATCAGAGGACTCTGTTATTCACGATAAGGGGCCTTTGTTATACTCAATCAGGGGCTTTGTTACACTCGATCAGGGGCCTTTGTTATACTCGTTCAGGCGCCTTTGTTAAACTCGATGAGGGGCCTTTGTTATACTCGATCAGGGGCCTTTGTTAAACTCGATAAGGGGCCTTTGTTATACTCGACCAGGGGACTTTGTTATATTCGATGAGGGGACTTTTTTATAATCGATCATGGGACTTTGTTATACTCGATGAGGGGCCTTTGTTATACTCGGTGAGGGGACTTTGTTATCCTGGATCAGGGGACTTTGTTTTACTCGATGAAGGGGCTTTGTTATACTCGATCAGGGGACTTTGTTATACTCGATCAGGGCCTTTGCTATACTCGAACAGGGCCTTTGTTATACTCGATCAGGGGCCTTTGTTATACTCGATCATGGGATTTTGTTATACTCGTTCAGGCGTCTTTGTTATACTCGATCAGGGGACTTTGTTATGCTCGATCAAGGACTTTGTTATCCTCGATCAGGGGACTTTGTTATACTCGATCAGGGGACATTGTTATAGACTTTTAGGGTCCTTTGTTACACTCGATCAGGGGACTTTGTTATACTCGATCAGGGGACTTTGTTATACTCGATCAGGGGACTTTGTTATACTCGATCAAGGACTTTGTTATACGCGATCATGGGACATTGTTATAGACTTTTAGGGTCCTTTGTTACACTCGATCAGGGGCCTTTGTTATACTCGTTGAGGGGACTTTGTTATACTCGACCAGGGGACTTTGTTATACTCGATCTAGGGCCTTTGTTATACTTGATCAGGGGACTTTTTTATACTTGCACTGGGGACTTTGTTATACTCGATCAGGGGACTTTGTTATACTCGATCAGGGGGCTTTGTTATACTCGATCAGGGAACTTTGTTATACTCGATCAGGGGCCTTTGTTATAATCGTTCAGGGGACTTTGTTATACTCGACCAGGGGACTTTGTTATACTCGATCTGGAGCCTTTGTTATACTCGATCAGGGAACATTGTTATTCTCGATAAGGGGGACTTTGTTATACTCAATTAGGGGGCTTTATTATACTCGATTAGGGAACCCTGTTCTACTCGATCAGCGGCCTTTGTTATACTCGATCAGGGGACTTTGTTATACTCGACCAGGGGAGTTTGTTATAATCGACCAGGGGACTTTGTTATACTCGATGAGGGGCATTTGTTAAACGCGATGAGGGGCCTTTGTTATACTCGATCCGGGGACTTTGTTATACTCGATTAGGGGACTTTGTTAACTCGATCAGGGGGCTTTGTTATACTCGATCAAGGGACTTTGTTATACTCGATCAGGGGACTTTGTTATGCTCGATCAGGGGACTTTGTTATACTCGATCAAGGGACTTTGTTAAACTCGGTCAGGGAACTTTGTTATACTCGATCAGGGGACTTTGTTATACTCGATCAGGGGACTTTCTTATACTCGATCTGGGGCCTTTGTTATACTTGATCAGGGGGGCTTTGTTATACTCGAAAAGGGGACTTAGTTTTTCTCGATAAGGGGGACTTTGTTATACTCGTTGAGGGGGCTTTGTTATACTCGATCAGGGAAATTTTGTTATACTCGATCATGGGCCTTTGTTATACTCGATCAGGAAACTTTGCTATACTCGATGAGGGGACTTTCTTATACTCGATGAGGGGGCTTTGTTATAGATCAGGGCCTTTGTTATAATCGTTCAGGGACTTTGTTATACTCGAGTGAGGGGCATTTTAATTTAACGCGATGAGGGCCTTTGTTATACTCGATCAGGGACTTTGTTATGCTCGACCAGGGGAGTTTGTTATACTCGACCAGGGACTTTGTTATATACTCGATGACGGGCCTTTGTTAAACTCGATGGGGGCCTTTGGTATAATCGACAGGACTTTGTTATACTCAATCAGGGCCTTTGTTTAAACTCGATGAGGGAACGCTGTTATAATCGATCAGAGGACTTTGTTATACTCTATGAGGGGGCTTTGTTATCCTCGATCAGGGAACTTTATTATACTCGGTGAGGGGACTTTGTTATACTGGATGAGGGGACTTTGTTTTACTCGATGAGGGGGCTTTGTTATACTCGATCAGGGGAAATTGTTATACTCGATCAGGGGCCTTTGTTATACTCGATCAGGGGCCTTTGTTATACTCGATCAGGGGACTTTGTTATACTCGACCTGGGACTTTGTTATACTCGATTTGGAGCCTTTGTTATACTTGATTAGGGGGCTTTGTTATACTCGATTAGGGGACTTTGTTATTCTCGATAAGGAGGACTTTGTTATACTCGATCAGGGGGCTTTGTTATACTCGATCGGGGAACTTTGTTATACTCGATCAGGGGCCTGTGTTATACTCGATCAGGGGACTTTGTTATACTCGATCAGGGGACTTTGTTATACTCGATCAGGGGCCTTTGTTATACTTGATGAGGGGGCTTTGTTATACTCGATCAGGGGACTTTGTTATTCTCGATAAGAGGGTCTTTGTTATACTCGATCAGGTGGCTTTGTTATACTCGTTCCGGGGACTTTGTTATCAAGATAAGGGGGGCTTTGTTATACTCGATGAGGGGCCTTTGTTATAATCGACCAGGGGACTTTGTTATACTCGTTCAGGGGCCTTTGTTAAACTCGATGAGGGGCCTTTGTTATACTCGATCAGGCGACTTTGTTATACTCGATTAGGGGACTTTGTTATATTCGAACAGGGGGCTTTGTTATACTCGATCATGGAACTTTGTTATACTCAATCAGGGGACTTTGTTATACTCGATCTGGGGACGTTGTTATACTCGATCAAGGGACTTTGTTATTCTCGATCAGGGGACTTTGTTATACTCGATGAGGGGTCTTTGTTGTACTCGATCAGAGGCCTTTGTTATACTCGATTAGGGGACTTTGTTATACTCGATCAGGAGAATTTGTTATTCTCGATCAGAGGACTTTGTTATACTCAATCAAGGACTTTGTTATCCTCGATCATGGGACTTTGTTATACTCGATGAGGGGCTTTGTTATACTCGATCTGGGGACTTTGTTATTCTCGACCAGGGGACTTTTGTTATACTGATCTAGCCTTGTTATACTCTTGGATCAGGGGGCTTTGCTATACCGATCAGGGGACTTAGTTATTCTCGATATGAGACTTTGTTATACTCGATGAGGGCCTTTTGTTATACCCGATCAGGGGGATTTTGTTATAATTTCCGATTAGGGGGGCTTGCTATACCGATCATGGAATTTGTTATACTCTAACAGTGGACTTTATTATACTCGATCTAGCCTTTGTTATACTAATTAGGACTTTTGTTATACTCGATCAGGCCTTTGTTATACTTGATCAGGGCTTTATATACTCGATCAGGGGACTGTGTTATTCTCGATAAGGGGACTTTTGTTATACCCGATGAGGGCCTTGTTATACTCGATCTGGGGGCTTTGTTATACTCGACCAGGGGACTTTGTTATACTCGATCTGGGGCCTTTGTTATTCTCGATAAGGGGGACTTTGTTATACTCAATGAGGGGGCTTTGTTATACACGATCAGGGGCCTTTGTTATACTCGTTCAGGCGCCTTTGTTATATTCGATCAGGGGGCTTTGTTATACTCGTTCAGGGACCTTTGTTATAATCGTTCAGGGGACTTTGTTATACTCGAACAGGAGACTTTGTTATACTCGATCAGGGGACTTTGTTATACTCGATCAGGGGACTTTGTTATACTCGATGAGGGGGCTTTGTAATACTCGAACAGGGGACATTGTTATACACTTTTAGAGTCCTTTGTTATACTCGATTAGGGGCCTTTGTTATACTCGTTCAGAGGACTTTGTTATACTCGACCAGAGGACTTTGTTATACTCGATCTGGAGCCTTTGTTATACTTGATCAGGGGGCAGTGTTATACTCGATCAGGGGACTTAGTTATTCTCGATAAGGGGGACTTTGTTATACTCGATGAGGGGGCTTTGTTATACTCGATCACGGAAATTTTGTTATACTCGATCATGGGCCTTTGTTATACTCGATCAGGGGACTTTGTTATACTCGACCAGGGGACTGTGTTATACTCGATCAGGAGCCTTTATAATACTTGATCAGGGGGCTTTGTTATATTCGATCAGGGGACATTGTTATTCTCGATAAGGGGGACTTTGTTATACTCAATTAGGGGGCTTTGTTATACTCGATCAGGGAACTTTGTTATACTCGATCAGGGGCATTTGTTATACTCTTTCAGGCGCTTTTGTTATATTCAATAAGGGGGCTTTGTTATACTCGATCAGGGGCCTTTGTTATAATCGTTCAGGGGACTATGTTATACTCGAACAGGGGACCTTGTTATACTCGATCAGGGGACTTTGTTATACTCGATCAGGGGACTTTGTTATATTCGATGTGTGACTTTGTTATTCTCGATCATCGGACTTTGTTATACTCGATGAGGGGCCTTTGTTATACTCGATGAGGGCCTTTGTTAGCATATACTCGATGGGGGCCTTTGTTATACTCGATCAGGGCCTTTGTTATACTCGATAGGGGCTTTGTTATACTCGATCAGGGCTTTGTTACGCCCTCGATCAGGGAACTGTTATACTCGATCAAGAGACCTTTGTTATACTCGATGAAATTTGTTATACTCGACCAGGGACTTTGTTATATTCGATGTGGGACTTCGGTATTCTCGATCTTGGGACTTTGTTTTACTCGATGAGGGGCCTTTGTTATACTCGATGAGGGCCTTTGTTATACTCGATCAGGGGCGCTGTTATACTCGATGAGGGAGCTTTGTATACTCGATCAGGGGGCTTTATTATACTCGATCAAGGGAACTTTGTTATACTCGATCAGGGCCTTTATTTATACTCGATCAAGGGACTTTGTTATACTCGACCAGGGACTTTGTTATACGATCAAGAGACGCTTTGTTATACTTGATCAGGGGGCTTTGTTATTCTCGATCAGGGGACTTTGCTATTCTCGATAAGGGGTCTTTGTTATACTCGATTAGGGGCCTTTGTTATACTTGATCAGGGGGCTTTGTTTTTTCTCGATAAGGGGTCTTTGTTTTACTCGATTAGGGGCTTTGTTATACTCGACCAGGGACTTTGTTATACTCAATCAGGGGCCTTTGTTAAGCGATCAAGGGCCTTTGTTATACTCAATCAGGGGACTTTGTTATACTCGATCAGGGGGCTTTGTTATAATCGTTCAACGGACTTTGTTATACTCGATCAGGGGACTTTGTTATACTCGACCAGGGGACTTTGTTATACTCGACCAGGGGACTTTGTCATACTCGATCAGGGGCCTTTGTTAAACTCGATGAGAGGCCTTTGTTATACTCGATCAGGGGACTTTGTTATACTCGATGAGGGGCCTTTGTTATACTCGATCAGAGGCCTTTGTAATACTCGATCAGGGGACTTTGTTATACTCGATCAGGAGACTTTGTTATACTCGATCAGGGGACTTTGTTTTACTCCACCAGAGAACTTTTTTATACTCGATCAGGGGCCTTTGTTATACTCGTTCAGGCGTCTTTGTTATACTCGACCAGGGGACTTTGTTATACTCGATCAGGGGCCTTTGTTATACTCGATCACGGGCCTTTGTTATACTCGATCAGGGGACTTTGTTATACTCGAACAGGGGACTTTGTTATACTCGATCAGGGGGCTTTGTTATACTCGATCAGGGAACTTTGTTATACTCGATCAGGGGCTTTTGTTATAATCGTTCAGGGGACTTTGTTATACACGATCAGGGGACTTTGTTATACTCGACCAGGGTAGTTTGTTATACTCGACCAGGGGACTTTGCTATACTCGATCAAGGGCCTTTGTTAAACTCGATGAGAGGCCTTTGTTATACTAGATCAGGGGACTTTGTTATACTCGATCAGGGGACTTTGTTATACTCGATCAGGGGGCTTTGTTATACTCGATCAGGGAACTTTGTTATACTCGATCAGGGGACTTTGTTATACTCGATCAGGGGACTTTGTTATACTCGATGAGAGGCCTTTGTTATACTAGATCAGGGGACTTTGTTATATTCGTTCAGGGGACTATGTTATATTCGATAAGGGGGCTTTGTTATACTCGATCAGGGGTCTTTGTTATAATCGTTCAAAGGACTATGTTATACTCGAACAGGGGACCTTGTTATACTCGATCAGGGGACTTTGTTATACTCGATCAGGGGACTTTGTTATATTCGATGTGGGACTTTGTTATTCTCGATCATGGGACTTTGTTATACTCGATGAGGGGCCTTTGTTATACTCGATGAGAGCGCTGTTATACTCGATGAGGGCCTTTATTTATACTCGATCAGGGCTTAGTATACTCGACCAGGGGACTTTGTTATATTCGATCAGGGGCCTTTGTTATACTTGATCAGGGCTTTATTGCTCTCGATAATGGGACTTTGTTATTCTGCGATAAGGGGAACTGTTATACTCCATCAGGGGCTTTGTTATACTCGATCAGGGAACTTTGTTGCCTCTACTCGATCAGGGGCCTTTGATATACTCGATCGAAATTTGTTATACTTGACAGGGGACTTTGTTATGCACGATCAGGGGCCTTTGTTATACTTGATCAGGGGAGACTTTGTTATATAAATGAGGAGACTTTGTTATTCTCGATAAGGGGTCTTTGTTATACTCGATCGGGGGCTTTCTTCTTGATCAAGTGGCTGTTATACTCGTCAGGGACTTTGTTATTCTCGATAGGGGGTCTTTGTTATACTCGATTAGGGGCCTTTGTTATACTTGATCAGGGGGCTTTGTTATACTCGATCAGGGGACTTTGTTATTCTCGATAAGGGGGTCTTTGTTATACTCGATCAGGGGACTTTGTTTTTCTCGATAAGGGGTCTTTGTTTTACTCGATTAGGGGGCTTTGCTATACTCGATTAGGGAAATTTGTTATACTCGATCAGGGGCCTTTGTTATACTCGTTCAGACATCTTTGTTATACTCGACCAGGGGACTTTGTTATACTCGATCAGGGGCCTTTGTTAAACTCGATCAAGGGCCTTTGTTATACTCAATCAGGGGACTTTGTTATACTCGATCAGGGGGGCTTTATTATACTCGATCAGGGAACTTTGATATACTCGATCAGTGGCCTTTGTAATAATCGTTCAACGGACTTTGTTATACTCGAACAGGGGACTTTGTTATACTCGACCAGGTGACTTTGTTATACTCGACCAGGGGACTTTGTCATACTCAATCAGGGGCCTTTGTTAAACTCGATCAGGGGCTTTTGTTATAATCGTTCAGGGGACTTTGTTATACTCGATCAGGGGACTTTGTTATACTCGACCAGGGGACTTTGCTATACTCGATCAAGGGCCTTTGTTAAACTCGATGAGAGGCCTTTGTTATACTAGATCAGGGGACTTTGTTATACTCGATCAGGGGACTTTGTTATACTCGATCAGGGGGCTTTGTTATACTCGATCAGGGAACTTTGTTATACTCGATGAGGGGACTTTGTTATACTCGATCAGGGGACTTTGTTATACTCGATCAGGGGAATTTGTTATACTCGATTAAGGGCCTTTGTTATAATCGTTCAGGGGACTATGTTATACTCGAACAGGGGACCTTGTTATACTCGATCAGGGGACTTTGTTATACTCGATCAGGGGACTTTGTTATATTCGATGAGGGTTTTTGTTATTCTCGATCATGGGACTTTGTTATACTCGATGAGGGGCCTTTGTTATACTCGATGAGGGGACTTTGTTCTACTCAATCAGGGGAATTTGTTATACTCGATCAGGGGACTTTGTTATATTCGATGAGGGGACTTTTTTATACTCGATCATGGGACTTTGTTATACTCGATGAGGGGCCTTTGTTATACTCGATCAGGGGCCTTTGTTGTACCCGATCAGGGGACTTTGTTATAATCGATCAGGGGACTTTGTTATACTCTATGAGGGGGCTTTGTTATCCTCGATCAGGGAACTTTGTTATACTCGGTGAGGGGACTTTGTTATGCTTGATCAGGGGACTTTGTTTTACTCGATGAAGGGGCTTTGTTATACTCGATTAGGGGACTTTGTTATACTCGATCAGGGGCCTTTGTTATATTAGATCAGGGGCCTTTGTTAAACTCGATGAGGGGCCTTTGTTATACTCGACATGGAACTTTGTTATACTCGATCTGGATCCTTTGTTATACTTGATCAGGGGGCTTTGTTATACTCGATCAGGGGACTTTGTTATTCTCGATAAGGGGGACTTTGTTATATTCGATCAGGGGACTTTGTTATAATCGATCAGGAGACTTTGTTATACTCGATGAGGGGCCTTTGTTATACTCGATCAGAGGCCTTTGTTATACTCGATCTGGGGACTTTGTTATACTCGATCAGGAGACTTTGTTATACTCGATCAGGGGACTTTGTTATACTCCACCAGGGAACTTAGTTATACTCGATCAGGGGACTTTGTTATACTCGATCAGGGGGACTTTGTTATACTCGTTCAGGCGTCTTTGTTATACTAGACCAGGGGACTTTGTTATACTCGATGAAGGGGCCTTTGTTAAACTCGATTAGGGGCCTTTGTTATACTCGATCAGGGGAATTTGTTATACTCGATCAGGGGACTTTCTTATACTCGATCAGGGGCCTTTGTTATACTCGATCAGAACTTTGTTATACTCGATCAGGGGCCTTTGTTATAATCGTTCAGGGGACTTTGTTATACTCGATCAGGGGACTTTGTTATACTCGACCAGGGTAGTTTGTTATACTCGACCAGGGGACTTTGTTATACTCGATCAGGTAACTTTGTTATACTCGATCAGGGGACTTTGTTATACTCGATCAGGGACTTTCTTATACTCGATCAGGGGACTTTGTTATACTCGATCAGGGGCCTTTGTTATACTCGATAAGGAAACTTTGTTATACTCGATCAGGGGCCTTTGTTAAACTCGATGAGGGGCCTTTGTTATACTCGATCTGGGGACTTTGTTTTACACGATCAGGGATTTGTTTATACTGTGGGGGTTTGTTTTTTGGGTGGTTTGGTGATCAGGGACTTTTGTTATACTCGATCAGGGGTCGTGACTGGGGTTGTTATATACTCGATCAGGGAATTTGTTATACCGATGAGGTTCCTTTGTTATACTTGATCAGAGGCCTTTGTATCCTCGGTGAAGGGACTTTTGTTGTACTTTCGATCAGCAGACTTTAAAATACTGGATCAGGGTTCTTTGTTATACTCGATCAAGGACTTTGTTATCCTCGATCAGGGACTTTTGTTATACTCGGTGAGGGGCTTTGTTATACCTGATCAGGGACATTGTTATATACTTTAGGACCTTTTGTTATACTCGATCAGGGGCCTTTTGTTATACTCACTGGGACTTTTTTATTTTGTTATACTAGATCAGGGACCTTTGTTATACCAGGATCAGGGACTTTTGTTATACTCGATCAGGGACTTTGTTATACTCAGATCAGGGACTTTTGTTATACTCAGATCAGGGACTTTGTTATACTCAGATCAGGATCTTGTTATACTCGATCAGGGACTTTGTTATACTAGATCAGGGACTTTGTTATACTCAGATCAGGACTTTTGTTATACCAGATCAGGGACTTTGTTATACCAGATCAGGACTTTTGTTATACTAGATCAGGACTTTTGTTATACCTCGATCAGGGGACTTTGTTATACTCAGAAGGACTTGTAACTGTGTTTATCACCAATTAGGGACTTGTTATACTCGATCAGGGCTTTATACCAGATCGGGGACTTTTGTTATACCAGACCAGACTTTGTTATACTCGATCAGGGACTTTGTTATACTAGATCGGGGACTTTGTTATACTAGATCAGGACTTGTTATACTTGATCGGGACTTTGTTATACTAGATCAGGACTTTTGTTATACTAGATCAGGACTTTGTTATACTAGATCGGGGACTTTGTTATACTAGATCAGGACTTGCTATACCTTGACGGGACTTTGTTATACCAGATCAGGGACCTTTGTTATACTAGACTGTGGACCTTTGCTATACTCGATCAGACTTTGTTATACCAGATCAGGACTTTGTTATACTCGATCAGGACCTTTGTTATACCAGATCAGGGACTTGTTATACCTGGATCAGGGACTTTGTTATACTAGATCAGACTTTGTTATACTCGATCAGGACCTTTGTTATACTAGATTAGGGCAGACTTGTTATACCCAATGAGGGACTTTTGTTATACTAGACTGGTGTGGACTTTGTTATACTCGATCAGGGACTTTGTTATACCAGATCAGGGACTTTGTTATACCAGATCAGGGACTTGTTATACCTGATTAGGGACTTTTGTTATACTCCGATCAGGGACTTTATTATACCTCGATCGGGACTCGCTATACCCGATCGGGGACTTTGGTTATACCATGATCGGGGACTTTGTTATACCAGATCGCACTTTGTTATACCAGATCAGGACCTTTGCTTTATACTAATAGGACTTTGTTATACTTGGATCGGGGACCTTTGTTATACCAGATCAGGGACTTTGTTATACCATCGGGGACTTGTTATACTAGATCAGGGACTTTTGCTGTATACTAGATCAGGGGACTTTGTTATACTAGATCAGGTAATACTTTTGTTATATTAGATTAGGACTTTGTTATACCTCCAATGAGGGGACTTGTTATACTAGATCAGGACTTTTGCTATACTAGATCAGGTACTTTTGTTATACTCGATCAGGGACTTGCTATACTAGATCAGGGACTTTGTTATACCTGATCAGGACTTTGCTTATACTAGATCAGG
>NW_024712555.1:0-14766 GCF_018991925.1 Homarus americanus
GGGCATTAATGACACAGACTGTCTTAAGGTTTATTTGGCTTCTAAAATCAATAACGACTGCCTCAGGTATGTTGACTTTCTCAGATATATATTACGCTCAGCTGACTCCTCATTCCACGAGTGATCAATGGAGTCTAATAATTTGGAGATCTCCTACCAAGAATCATTGGATATAGGAAGAGGTTGAAAATTAACTTTACTCGACGTTCAAGGCAAAGACTTGAACGTCCACACAACATAAAAAAAATTGTTCTCTCACGTAAGTTCTCTTTATTAGATATATAAGGTAATTATTCATTCTATATAATAACGAAAAAATTTCTAAGCCGTCACAGAGGCAATCGCTCACCTACCGCAATATACACACACACACACACACGGGGCCACCATGTGTCAGTTCGCCCAGGGAATAGTAAATTTCTTTGTCTTGGCCAAGTTTCATCAACCAGGTCTTAAAAAAGGATACAACACCAATTGCAAGTATCAATTTTTACCAATTATATACACGATCAAATCCCAATTCAAAGGATTGTATCCCATGTAAAACCAACCCCAAGGACAGCCTTTGAAATAACTCGTAACCAATTTAGATTTTTATTACGATTTCAAACTACATGTATATTTATAAAGGTCAACTTCTACCCTTTTTATCACCTGACACTTGATGAAGTTCAGTAAAGGTTAATTGGGTCGCGGACAAAACTCACAGCCAAACAACCTTGATCAATCTACGACGCTGCTACACTTACCTGGCAGACATATTAGTGCGGTCACCCTAAGACCAGTGATGACAACACCAATACAAAGGAGAGTCCATCTTTCTTCTGTCACAAAGTGAAAGTTACGGTGGATATTTTTCTCTTCGTCACCAGCTCGAGGGTTTCAGAAGAATATTTAAGATGAATATTTACCCCACGAATGATAACGACGAATGATAACGAGACCTCCAGTCACAGAACCAAACCCTGCAGTAACTTTGATTTACTATCAAATAATTTTTGTTTATTGTTTATTAGTTTATTACTGTTGTAACTGTCAAGATTGTTAATTGCATCGTAACAGTTTAATTTTCAATTTCGGGTTTTCACACATTCGACATTACTCACACGCCATAACCCCCACCCCCCTAAGAGGCTGTGTGCTATATCCTTCCTATTTGGGGACCTTCCGACTTGCAGTGTCAACGCATTTGAATAATCCAATTCAATAACTTGATTTTAACAGGTTGTGCCACATTGCCAGTCCCTTTATTATTTACAATTTTTTTTGCGTTTTTCATGCCAAACCCAAAAGTATCCACAAACCTTCTAATGCAATGATGTAAAAAACTCAAACATATTCGGAATTAGCGTGGCCGATAGACAAATAATCCAACCCAAGCAATTAGATTTTGAAAACTTTTGCCAAACTGTCACTCCCTATTGTGTACTGGACGGGAGACTGTTTCTGTATTAAAGTCTACGGAATTCGCGCGCCGCGTTTAACTATGTGCTGGTCTGACAGCTGCAATGCTAGAGTAGTTCCACTTCCTACGAAAAGTCCTTTCAAATTTTTTTTTCTGAGTGTTTGTTATATATATATATATATATATATATATATATATATATATATATATATATATATATATATATATATATATATATATATATATACACACACAATAAAATCACTGTAGGAGCGCGTGATCAGCATATTTTATTGTATATATATATATATATATATATATTATCATTGATGGGTTTGCCCTTAGGAAGCCTCAGATGAATAAGGAATATTATCACCAATGCGTATACATACTATACATCCTTATTTTTTTCAATCAATCAGATATTTCGAAGAACGTTACGTATTATTAATTCAATTTTACTGCTAATAATGATGCGATCTCTTATAATACTTCCCCTTTCACAGTGACGAAAGGATACACAACAATTTTAAACAGGAAATGTGATGCATTTAAGAAAAATTTATTTTATAGTATTAGTTTGTCCTTTACTTTACAACTAATCTGAATAATGTGTGTGTGTGTGTGTGTGTGTGTGTGTGTGTGTGTGTGTGTGTGTGTGTGTGTGTGTTCACGAAGACAAGTGACGCTAATGCCGGTAATCAAGAAGTTTGAAGTGGTTCATCCGAATGTAAATTGAAAATAAGTCTCTTTATGCCTCATTACGCAAATTTAATGAACGACTAAATCATGAGCGTAACTAATCTTTATTACATGTCCGACTTTGCGACGAAGTATTCATATTTTTTTTCAATGTGTCGAATTTACCGAAAATATTTTTATTTTCTCGTAACGATGTATTTTTTTTTTTTAATTATGGTAACAAAGCAAAATCCATAGAAATTACCCTAAGGATAGTAAAGGTAATTCAACTTATTAGAATGTATGACACCAGAAAATTATTAGCAAAATATAATCTTTCGCTCTCTCACTTGTTACTATAAGTTAATGTTTAGAACAAATAGCTATCGTACAATCGCAAGTCATAATATAGAGTCTTCAGAAATGTCTACATCAATTCTCAGGGAGTAACTTATTGGCTCACTTACTTCCCATATGGGTGATTGACTGGCTGGGTTTATTATATAACTTTTATCTTATAAAGTCTAAATATTTTTACATGTAAGATGAAGACAAAAGTCATGAGACTCCTCAGTGTAAGACCGTCTTCATCATCCAGTTTAATATGAGTGGAATAACATCCTTCCTTTCTCTCTATTGAAACACAGGTATTCATTTAAGAAAGTCAATACAAATGACACAGACGAGCCATTGTTGTCAGGTTGAGCAATACACGAGTTTCCCTGTAACCATTATTGTATCAGAGTCTTGCTAACCCACTAATATTTCCTGCCTTGGTCCATAAGCGTTCCAGGACTATATATATATATATATATATATATATATATATATATATATATATATATATATATATATATATATATATATATATATATATATATATATATATATATATATATATATATATATTTATTTATTTATTTATTTATATTTTTTCTCTCTCTCAGGTCAGACAGCTAATCTGGAGTAAGGTTTTGGTAGCCTGAACAGTGACGATGTAATCTGATTTGACGATTCTAAATTGTATGAGAAATGTTATATAATTTTGATATTTGTGCTCAGAGCAGCAGTTCTAGGTCCTGCATATTCCAGATTTGGTAAAAAACAGGAGAGATCGTTTCCTTCGGGATCAAGCAATGTTCTGGTTTCCGTGACTTTAAATCCGTGGACTGCCGCTAAACAGGGCCAGCTAAGACATACATTGGTTAACACTTCCCAGTTATTTAGAGAACAGTATATCATCTCCTGCTACAGTCTGGTGATGATAGAACAGCAGTCACTGTTTCCTTCCAAGACTCTGTAGGGATGGAATATTCTCATGGCATTTTCTTCACCGTGTTTCATTAAGTGACGAATACATAACTGGTCTACTGATATATATTGTTTTGACATTACCATGACTACAAGGCTGGTTGTGAATGAACGATTTACGCATTTCTGAGACTGATATTTCACCCAGTTGAAGTCTGCGTGGCCCTTATCACGCACAAGAGAAAGACTCCGACACACACACACACACACACACACACACACACACACACACACACACCTTGTAGCTGCCCCGAATAACAAGACACCTAGCCAACTAGGGGATCCTCTACCAGATCCTGATACATGGTAATGGTGTTATTTCGTCGACGCTTAACCAAGACTAATGGGAGTTCCTAAGCGAAACATCAATACTGATATTGGCACAATTACTGAAACGCAGGGGCGCAAGCTGCGTCTTGCCTTGTGCTGATAGACTCAATCGGTCAGCCTCGGTCCGTGTGTGTGTGTGTGTGTGTTAACGATCACAGACCTCTCCCACCGAATCCTGTTTACCTCTGTGATGGCACTACAAGCCGACGTAACCTTGTTAAGTGTGTTAGTGGCGCGGAGGTGAACAGTGGAGGCACAGTCCCCGAGGCATGGTCGTGGTCTCTGCGTTGCCTGCATGATTTACTCAAGCAACAGCACGAGTTTGGCTGACTGTGTGCTTCTTTTCTCCCTTTCTGTAGATATATGAGACGAATATGGCTGTAATATGTAACTCTGTACTATTTACCATTATTGATTCAGGTCTCTGTATTATATGTTTTATAATCATACTCCCTTTTGTCACCAAGTGTTAGTTCAGGCTTTGGGCACATGCACGCTGTACGCGCATGCGCAGATAGAGATACCCAGAGAGATTCCAAGACAGGACGCTGTTTACCCCTGTCTTAACTCCTTTTTGTGTTTGTACCAGGAATAGAACTTACGGACTTGACATCAGTGTGTTTCCTTTACCCCTGAGTGTAAGGACCACCTGAGTATCACACATGGCGCAGTGTTTAGCTGGGACATCACGTTATTCAGAATTGGAGTGGACACAGAATCTCTCTCGGAGCCGCCATCTTGTCAACTCCTCTTGTCGGATGGATCTTTGCGCGTACCTCAACACGATATTCCTGGATTTACAGTGCAGTGTTGTGAAGTGCTTTTTCAGTGTTGTGTGTTCCCTTTAGTGTCTTTAAAGTGTTTCCCTGTGTTCCTGCACTTTTTACAAAAGAGGGAAGCCTTTTTAAGAGCTATGGGAGAGCTCAAGTTTTGACATCCACCCCCGTTCATGTCTCGACCAGCACTGAGTGTCTGAGCCAGCCAGTATTCTTCCCAGACTTCTAGTACACCAACACGACGGTAACAGCGCCATGTCCGTCTATTCACAACCCTCGTGACATACACTCGTTATAGTAACCTGCTCATGGGTAGTTTGGTGTAATTACTTCAACAGAACAGATGGTGTGAGTACAGTGTTATGTGAGTAATTGTGTACATAGGCCCTAAATAATTATATTCACCCCAGGGTCCAGTGGATTACGGAAAGAACACTGGATCTGGTTGTTGTGGTAGGGTTGGTGCTACTGGTTGTGGTAGGGTTGGT
This sequence comes from Homarus americanus, assembly GCF_018991925.1. NCBI lineage: Eukaryota > Metazoa > Arthropoda > Malacostraca > Decapoda > Nephropidae > Homarus > Homarus americanus. The sequence continues at coordinate 4,992 of NW_024712555.1, forward strand.
GCTACTGGTTGTGGTAGGGTTGGTGCTACCGGTTGTGGTAGGGTTGGTGCTACTGGTTGTGGTAGGGTTGGTGCTACTGGTTGTGGTAGGGTTGGTGCTACCGGTTGTGGTAGGGTTGGTGCTACTGGTTGTGGTAGGGTTGGTGCTACTGGTTGTGGTAGGGTTGGTGCTACCGGTTGTGGTAGGGTTGGTGCTACTGGTTGTGGTAGGGTTGGTGCTACTGGTTGTGGTAGGTTGGTGCTACTGGGTGGTGTAGGGTTGGTGCTACTGGTTGTGGTAGGTTGGTGCTGGGTGTGGGTTGGTGCTACCGGTTGTGGTAGGGTTGGTGCTACTGGTTGTGGTAGGGTTGGTGCTACTGGTTGTGGTAGGGTTGGTGCTACTGGTTGTGGTAGGTGTTGGTGTTACTGATTGCGGTAGGTGTTGGAGCTACTGGTTGTGGTAGGGTTGGTGCTACTGATTGTGGTAGGTGTTTCCTGATAACTATGATAATTAGCTAGTCTCAGTTTCTCCCTACATAAAAGACAGATGATTCATTGTCATATGTGTAGGGAGGAAAGACGCTCCATGGAGAATGTTTCACCACTACCAACAAGCCCTGACCGGCCGCCCTCACAACACTACTACTTAATTATCACTTATCAAAATTCAAGTACATTTACAACCAATATTATTATAATCACTTCTCAATTAATTAACACCACTGCCATCCACTCCCAGAAAATACCATTAATTCACTTCATACACCAGCAGATTAACTTTGATTTAAATCAAAGTTAATCTGCTGGTGTAACGAAAACAGATATCTTAGTTATAAAACAAGATTATATGAACAGATAACAGTAGTTGTGGTCGGTGGTATGTAAGGTACAGTACGTAGGGGGTACCTGTATAAAGCTAGAACCATGAACTTGTGTCAGAACTCTTGGCTGGTTGTGTCACACTGCACCACAGAGTTACGGTGAAGACAGTTTTGTTGGGCACTGTATGTCGCAAGGTTAACTTAAGAATATGAAAGGCTGCAAAAAACAAACACACACACGGGTAAATAAGCAGTTTCCTCCAGTCTTATGTTCTTATGTTCTTTCCAATCTTAATACAACCCTGAAAACTTATACAACCCTCCGGTCTTAATACAATCCCCAATCTTTACAACTGGCCAATCACACCCCCCCCCCCGCCATCTGTTCCATACACTCAAAGTTTTGTGTTTGTTTTTTACCTAAGTTTGATGTGATAAGTTCGTGAACAAAGCTTAAGTTTGGTGAGCTTGAACTAGTTCTTCCCTCGTCCTGACTTAATAAGATCTACTTTGTTAAGATGTTAAGAAGTTTGTAAGCGTTCAGGCTAGGTTAGGTTAGGTCAGGTTAGGTTAGGTTAGTATCGTAACGTACACCACATGTTCACTACAGCAGTACACCACATGACACCACTACACCACATGTTCACTACAACAGTACACCATGCGTTCACTACATCACTACACCACATGACACCACTGCACCACATGTTCACTACACCACATGTTCACTACACCACATGTTCACTACACCACTACACCACATGTTCACTACAACAGTACACCACATGTTCACTACACCACTACACCACATGTTCACTACAACAGTACACCACATGTTCACTACACCACTACACACCACATGTTCACTACAACAGTACACCACATGTTCACTACACCACTACACCACATGTTCACTACAACAGTACACCACATGTTCACTACACCACTACACCACATGTTCACTACAACAGTACACCACATGTTCACTACACCACTACACCACATGTTCACTACAACAGTACACCACATGTTCACTACACCACATGTTCACTACACCACTACACCACATGTTCACTATAACAGTACACCACATGTTCACTACACCACTACACCACATGTTCACTACAACAGTACACCACATGTTCACTACACCACGACGCCACATGTTCACTACAACAGTACACCACATGTTCACTACACCACTACACCACATGTTCACTACAACAGTACGCCACATGTTCACTACACCACATGTTCACTACAACAGTACACCACATGTTCACTACACCACTACACCACATGTTCACTACAACAGTACGCCACATGTTCACTACACCACATGTTTACTACAACAGTACACCACATGTTCACTACACCACTACACCACATGTTAACTACAACAGTACACCACATGTTCACTACACCACTACACCACATGTTCACTACAACAGTACACCACATGTTCACTACACCACTACACCACATGTTCACTACAACAGTACACCACATGTTCACTACACCACGACACCACATGTTCACTACAACAGTACACCACATGTTCACTACACCACTACACCACATGTTCACTACAACAGTACGCCACATGTTCACTACACCACATGTTTACTACAACAGTACACCACATGTTCACTACACCACTACACCACATGTTCACTACAACAGTACGCCACATGTTCACTACACCACATGTTTACTACAACAGTACACCACATGTTCACTACACCACATGTTCACTACAACAGTACACCACATGTTCACTACACCACTACACCACATGTTCACTACAACAGTACACCACATGTTCACTACACCACATGTTTACTACAACAGCACACCACACAGCCCACTACACCACATGTTTACTACAACAGTACACCACATGTTCACTACACCACTACACCACATGTTCACTACAACAGTACGCCACATGTTCACTACACCACATGTTTACTACAACAGTACACCACATGTTCACTACACCACATGTTCACTACAACAGTACACCACATGTTCACTACACCACTACACCACATGTTCACTACAACAGTACACCACATGTTCACTACACCACTACACCACATGTTCACTACAATAGTTCACCACATGTTCACTACACCACTACACCACATGTTCACTACAACAGTACACCACATGTTAACTATACCACTACACCACATGTTCACTACAACAGTACGCCACATGTTCACTACACCACATGTTTACTACAACAGTACACCACATGTTCACTACACCACTACACCACATGTTTACTACAACAGTACATCATATGTTCACTACACAAGATCTTCACCACACTAGATGTTCTCTACACTATATCAATGTTCCAACCTAATGTATTTTTGTTGAAAACATCAAAAACAGCTTGTACCTCTGAATTTCTTACTTTACGTCTCCAAGAGATCTTTATATAATATATTGTAATTTACAAATATGTTTAAACACATTGTTCTACGTAACGCAGCACAGCAACGGTTAGTGGAGGCGAGAAAAGCGGCACGAGACGCCGAGGTACGCCGGGCCAGGGCCTGGAGAGACAAACAATTGAAGGCCAACTTAGCCACGAAGCTGTCTACCCCAAAATCTCTAGGCCAAGATAACAAGTCTAAAGGAATCTTAAAGGAGTGGAAGCGTCTGGGCTTCACTGTGTTACCTGTATTCACTTTTGAAGATATAAAGGATTTTCAATTTGTAAAAAATCTGGGGAAGGGCTCTCACGGCACCGCTAGCCTCGTCGAATGTGACGAAACAAATTTTGTTTTAAAACTCGCCGCTATGCATGAAAACGTCGACAATTATGAACTGGAGGCAAAGTTACATATGATTGCTGGCGGAGCAGGCGGTACCCCAGTCCTTGTGGGTCTGTGTAGGAAGCCCCTCGCTCTCTTAATGTCGTTCGTCGGGCACCAAAACCTTGGGGAGTATATTTCACAAAACCCACCGGATACCAGGGCTCTATATAATATTCTCTCCTCTGTCGCTTACGAGCTACAAAAACTGAATGAAAAAAAAATTATACACAATGATCTTAAACCCGATAACATCTTAATACAGGATATGGGTAATGGAATTAAAATAAATATCATAGACCTAGGTCTGAGTGGCATCTCTGGCCGTCACTTGTCCGTGAACCCCGAAGATGAGAAGACATATCCTTGGATGTGCCCCCTCTTATTCCGGGGAGGAACCTGCAGCCCCGCCACCGATCTGTACTCCTTCATCTATTTTGTGGAGAGTTGCATGGATTCCGTTATCGCCGACAGTACTGTGAAAGAAGCCGTGGTGAGGCTCGTCGCCGACACAAAAAGGCGAATAGTCGACACCGAGAACTGCCCCGACTACCCAAGTGTGCTTGCCGACTTAAAAGAAATTTTAAAAGCATGAATGGTGCCACTATGTTCATCCGTATAATAAAACATTTTTAAAATCAAGGTATTTTTATTTCTTTATGGTTCCTTATTATTATTATTATTATTATTATTATTATTACTATTATTATTATTATTATTATTATCTGCTGACGGTTTTTAGGAAAGTCTTCGAGGTAGTAGATAAAGACGATAATTACGATGTTATTTACTTAGACTTTAGCAAAGCGTTTGACAGAGTACCACATCAAAGGCTTCTGAGAAAACCTAAGGCTCCTGGTATCGAGGGGAAAGTTTAAAATTGGATAAAATCGTGGCTCACCGATAGAACGCAGAGGATCAGCGTAGATGGTGTTAAATCTGAGTGGGGCCGTGTAACCAGTGGGGTTCCCTAGGGGTCAGTACTGGTCCCACTCTTGTTCATAATCTATATAAACGATCTAGATACTGGGATCAGCAGTGACATAAGCAAGTTTGCGGATGACACCAAAATAGGGCGGCAGATTAATTCAGGGCAGGATGCAAATGCACTACAGGAGGATTTCAATAAACTGCAGGAGTGGTCAGAGAAATGGCGAATGAAATTCAACACCTGCAAGTGCAGCGTACTTAATATTGGTAGAACAAATACTGATAATGTATACAGCCTTAACAACATCAACCTAGAGAACTCGACTTGTGAAAGAGACTTAGGGGTACTTGTAAGCCCAGACCTACGGGCCTACAGTAGAAAACAGTGCGCTAATGTTCGAAATAAGGCACACAGAGTATTAGGTTTTATATCTAGAAGGGTAAGTAATAATAGTGCAGAGGTCTTATTGCAACTATATCTTGCGTTAGACAAGCCGCACTCGATTATGCGGTTCAGTTCTGGTGCCCCTATTATAGAATGGATATTAATTCACTGGAGTCGGTGCAGCGAAGAATGACGAAAATGATTCCGGGACTTAGAAACCTTCCATGTCAAGATAGGTTAAAGAAACTAAACTTACATTCCCTAGAAAGACGAAGAGTGCGGGGAGATATGATAGAAGTATTTAAGTGGGTGAAAGGAATCAATAAAGGAGATATAGATAAAGTTCTTATAATATCCGAGCAGGATAGGACTCGGAGCAACGGATTTAAGTTGGATAAGTCTAGGTTTAGGAGGGAAATAGGAAGGAACTGGTTCACAAATAGGGTGGTGGACGAGTGGAACAAGCTTAGCAACTTTGTAGTAAGTGCGGGAACGCTGAAGAGTTTTAAAAGGAGGCTAGATAGATTCATGGATGATAGAGAGTGGTAGTAACTCTCGACAGGAGCTGCCATGCACAGGCCAACCGGCCTATTGCAAACTCCTTATGTTCTTATGTTCATATTTATCGTTACCATTTTTATCACCTATCACCATCATCATCATCATCATCACCACCATCACCACCACCACCATCACTACCACCACCACCACCACCACCACCATCACCACCACCATCACCACCACCATCATCATCACCATCACCACCACCATCATCACCATCATCATCACCACCACCATCACCACCATCACCACCACACCATCATCACCACCATCACCACCACCATCATCATCACCATCACCACCCACACCATCACCACCATCATCATCACCCACCATCACCACCACCACCACCATCACCACCACCATCATCACCACCACCACCACCATCACCACCATCACCACCACCATCATCACCACCACCATCACCACCACCACCATCATCACCACCATCACCACCACCATCATCACCACCACCATCACCACCACCATCACCACCATCACCGTGACTCAGGTGAGTCAACAATCAATACATCTTGTGTTATTGGCCATCAGTCTCTTGTTCTTTACCTGGTGGTCTGCTTAATGACCCGCACACCTGGTCGTGAATGATGCCGCTGGTCGCTCATCTCCCTCTACAAGACAGTGCTAAGCCACCACAACAACACAAGACGAAATTCATAGCTTACAGTACTGGTGAAATGAACCTTAATGACCATGCTGTTGATACTATATTTGTTAACTCGGTACACATATGTATGCTCACACAAGACAGTGATAAACAACACACTAATTTAGGGCGAAGTTCTTACTGAATATTATTGGGTTTTTACCTTTCGTGGTCATGTTTATAGGTAAGCTGTTTATGCAGACTGGACATATACACCTCCTGCATACAGTGCTATCCAACAAACACTCTTAAAACGAAACTCCTATCAATACCAATCGTAAACTAGACCTTAAAGACATTGCCGAATAGGTCAATATCCCTCCCACAGATAGTGGTAACCAACAAGACCAATTTAGGGTTGAATTCCTAGGCTACACTATTGATATATTGACCCATCTCGAACCTGTTATGCCCGGCTGGTGTAAATATTGGACCCTGGGTGAGAGAGAGAGAGAGAGAGAGAGAGAGAGAGAGAGAGAGAGAGAGAGAGAGAGAATATTATACACAGTACCATGAAATATACAATGACTTTTCTTTTATAATTACGGTGGATCCTGCATAGGCCTATACATTATGACTAGGCCTGAGTTTTATAAGTTTATACATTAATAACATTGTAACAAGTAACGTCATATTACAGTTAACTCATTTATTGACCTATTACTGAGATGAGACCTTGTTGGACTGACCTTCCTGCCAGGGGTCTAGTGTGGCTCAATCAAGGCTGTTCCATCTCCTCAACAGACGCTACGGACACTGTACTGTATACCAGCGTCAGGGTGGGCACTACCTGGGGTCCACACACACACTCTCTCTACAGGCAAGGTTGGGGCCCCCTGGGACATCTTCCGTGACACATTTGATCGTTTAAATATTTCATGAAGTTTCGACACAGTTGACGGCTTACCATCTGTTAGGGTGTGTGTGTGTGTGTGTGTGTGTGTGTGTGTGTGTGTGTGTGCGCAGCTAAAATCCCCAGAATAACACACCACAACACACCACACCACACCACACCACCACAACACACCACACCACACCACGCACCACACACCACACCACACCACACCACCACATCACGCACCACACCACACCACCACACAACACCCCCTTTCACACACCCACACCACACGCACCACACACCACGCAACCACACACCACACCCACACCACACCACCACACCACGCACCACACACCACCACCACACACCACGCACCACACACCACACCACCACACCACCACACACACCACAACACACCACACCACACCACCACAACACACCACACCACCACACCACACCACACCGCACCACCACAACACACCACACCACACCACACTACACCACACCACACCACCACAACACACCAACACCCCACACCACACCGCACCACCACAACACACCACACCAACACACCACACCACCACACCACACCGCACCACCACAACACACTACACCACACCACACCACCACAACACACCACAGAGTTAAAATCCCACAGCCATTAAAAATAACAGTTATCGGCTACCTGATATATAGTGTTATACTCAGATCACAATCACACCTTAATAACAGTAATAACATTGACTTATGGACCAACAATCACACATGAGATTGTATATACTGCCTGGCCGGTTGTTCAGTGTTATGTTTTATTTGTTGATGTTGTTGATGTCTTTGTTGTTATTATGGAGCTTCAGATTATAATACTACCAACCTTCTCTGTTATGTGGAATTGTAATACAACTTTTCTTTATCATTTAGGAGAAAAAAATCACACAGGACTGCCAACACTACCACAAGACACGTAACATAATCACACACAGGGCTGCCAACACTACCACAACACACGTAACATAATCACACACAGGGCTGCCAACACTACCACAACACACGTAACATAATCACACACAGGACTGCCAACACTACCACAACACACGTAACATAACCACACACAGGACTGCCAACACTACCACAAGACACGTAACATAATCACACACAGGGCTGCCAACACTACCACAACACACGTAACATAACCACACACAGGACTGCCAACACTACCACAACACACGTAACATTATCACACACAGGGCTGCCAACATTACCACAACACACGTAACATAATCACACACAGGGCTGCCAACACTTACCACACGTAACATAATCACACACAGGGCTGCCAACACTACCACAACACACGTAACATAACCACACACACACAGGGCTGCCAACACTACCACAAGACACGTAACATACACACAGGTCTGCCAACACTACCACAAGACACGTAACATAATCACACACAGGCTGCTAACACTACCACAAGATACGTAACATAATCACACACATTAGGCTGCCAACACTACCACAAGATACGTAACATAATCACACACACAGGGCTGCCACCACACAACACACGTAACATAACCACACACAGGCTGCCAACACTACCACACAACACACGTGACAACCACACACAGGGCTGCCAACACTACCACAACACACGTAACATAATCACACACACGGCTGCCAACACTACCACAAGACACGTAACATAACCACACACAGGGCTGCCAACACTACCACAACACACGTAACATAACCACACACAGGGCTGCCAACACTACCACAACACACGTAACATAATCACACACAGGGCTGCCAACACTACCATCATCACACGCAACATAATCACACACAGGGCTGCCAACACTACCACAACACACGTAACATAATCACACACAGGGCTGCCAACACCACCACAAGACACGTAACATAATCACACACATGACTGCCAACACTACCACAAGACACGTAACATAATCACACACAGGACTGCCAACACCACCACAACACACGTAACATAATCACACACAGGGCTGCCAACACCACCACAACACACGTAACATAATCACACACAGGACTGCCAACACTACCACAACACACGTAACATAATCACACACAGGGCTGCCAACACTACCATCATCACACGTAACATAATCACACAGGGCTGCCAACACTACCTACACAACACACGTAACATAATCACACACAGGACTGCTAACACCACCACAACACACACGTAACATAATCACACACAGGACTGCCATAACACTACCACACAACACACGTAACATAACCACACACAGGGCTGCCAACACTACCACAACACACGTAACATAACCACACACAGGGCTGCCAACACTACCACAACACACGTAACATAATCACACACAGGGCTGCCAACACTACCATCATCACACGGTATCTGGGTGTTGCAAATTGACTTCACATTCCATTTACTTTTTACTCTATAATATTCATTGGATGTAGCGATACATGTGACGGAGTTGCACACACACACACACACACACACACAAACACACACACACACACACACACACAAAATTATCACCGTCATCACACCTGACAAATACTGTGTTGTGTAAATTAATTCAATTATTCTCTCGTCGGTGCAAGCCGTTTGACACCTCCCTCCCTTCTCTCCCTTTCTCCCTTCTTTCCCTCTTTCCTTTCTCTCCCTCTTTCCCTTCCTCACTTCCTCCACTCCTCTCTTCTCTCCCCCTCTCCCTTCTCCCCCTCTCTCCCT
>NW_024712556.1:0-20000 GCF_018991925.1 Homarus americanus
AAAAATATACACACACACTCATTAATACAATACACAGAGGTATACACAGACCCTCTACCTCCCTCGAGTAAAAGTAAACACACCAGATAAGCGGCCTTGTCTGTTTCACGTCAAAAGTACAGACAGACAGTCAAATTTATTAAACTCTTCTCAATTAGTCCATCGTCTGTTCATATTTGTTGATTTGTCTAATTCCATTTCTTGCCATCTGATACAATGTTAGAGGATAGATGAGATTTAATATTGATAGATAGATAGAGGACGGATATATAATATAGGACAGACAGATAGACAGATAAAATAGAGTTGAGACAGACAGACACACAAATCATATATGTATATATATATAAAGAGGAACACACTGTATATATATACCAGGTATAAACAATATAAATTAAATTAAAAGCACAGTCTATCTGAGCAAACTTTTGAGTCTATTCTTGCCAGGCCTGTTTGAGCTGGGCTTGAACAGCTGAGGCTTGCCAGGGTTTGCTGAGGTTTAAGGTTTGCTAGGTTTGGCTGAGGCTTGGTTGGTCATAGGGTTTGGTTGTGAGGCTTGCTGGGCTTGGTTAAGTTTAAGATGAGGCTTGTTGTCAGTTAGGGTTTGCTGAGGCTTGGTTGGCTTGGTTAGGTTTGGTTGAGGCTTGGTTGGGTTTGCTAGGTTTGGTTGAGGCTTGGTTGGGCTTGCTTAGTTTGCTGAGACTTGCTGTTGGGTTTGCTAGGTTTGGTTGAGGCTTGTTAGGGTTTGGTTGAGACTTGGTTTGGTTTAAATAAGTTGTGTTAGGTTAGATTGTTCTTCTTTTTAATATATCCTTTATAAAGCAAGTTAACGGCGAGCTAAATGAGAATCCATATCTTGTTAGAAGTCTCATTTGCCCTTTGTCATTGCCAAGGTAAATCAGACAGACACAAAGACAGACACGAGAAATGAAGGACAGACAGATGACAGACAGAGAGGTAAATAGACAGAGAGGCAAAATAGACAGACAGGAGACAGAGAGAGACAAATAGACAGAGGCAAATAGACAAACACAGTATACCAAGGATAGGCAAAATGGACAGACAGCAAAATAGACAGACAGGCAAATAGACAAACACAGACAAATAGACACAGATAGACAAATAGACAGTAAATAGACAGACATGAGGCAAATAGACAAACATATACAAATAGATATAGACAAATAGACAGACAGAGACACAAGAGAATGTTACAGTAAATATATTAATAACAATTCTGTTCATTATATAAAGAAGTTAAACGGCATGTTCAATATAAAGAGGTTCATGTATATATGTTCAATATATAGTTAAAACGTGGCATGTTCAGCAGGTGAGTAAGTTCAGCGTAGCATATAAAGAAGTTAAACGTAGTATATGTCTACAATATAAAGTAGTTAAACACGACATAAAAACATTACAACTCAGAGCTTGCATTAATAAAAACCCAATGTTTACAATACAAAGACCAACAAAGTATTTATTGAACCAAATGTCGAACAATAAAACTAAAAAAAGGAGAAATGAATTGAGTATTATTCTTTTATTTGAAGAACTATAACAGAAAGCATTATAACAAGAAGCATTATTTATTAACCTATAACTCTTATATAAATGTTGTTCACGGATTCCATTACTTTACTCCCTAAATTATATATCCAGTTTATCACGTGAGGAAATATTTATAGAGGAGCTTGGTGAGGTGTACGCCTTCAGTAGGATCAACAGATTAGACCCTCCATACCTTATTTCACCTGGTGATTAACCCTTGTGATGGGTGTGTAATCAAGGGGGTAAGATATTGTACCTAGGGTTAAGATATTGTACCTTAAGGGTTAAGATATTGTACTAAGGGTTAAGATATTGTACCTAAGGTATATTGTATCAAGGGGTTAAGATATCGTACTCAAGGGGTTAAGATATCGTACCAAGGGCTAAGATATTGTACTCAAAGGGTTAAGATATTGCACTCAAGGGTTAAGATATTGTACTCAAGGGTTAAGATATCGTACCAAGGGGTTAAGATATTGCAATCAAAGTAAGTGTATATTGTACTCAAGGGGTTGTATTATTGTACTAAGGGGTAAGATATTGTACTAAGGGTTAAGGATATTACCAAGGTTAAGATATCGTACTAGGGTTAAGATATTGTACTACAAGGTTAAGATATCGTACCAAGGGGTTAAGATATTGGTACTACAAGTTAAGATATCGTACTATAAGCAGATATTGTACTCATATAGTTAAGATATCGTACTCTAGGGTTAAGATATTGTACTAAGGGTTAAGATATCGTACCAAGGGGTTAAGATATTGTACTAAGGGGTTAAGATATCGTACTAAGGGGTTAAGATATCGTACTAAGGGGTTAAGATATTGTACTCAAGGGTTAAGATATTGTACTCAAGGGGTTAAAACATCGTACTCAAGGGGTTAAGATAACATATACTCAACTAATTAAACACCCTAATGCTACTCTAGATGGAGGGGGGGATTAAGTTAAGTTAGATTAGAATAAATTACGACTTAATTAATCACCTCCTTACAATTCACAAACTTAATTACCCAACCTTATATAAAGTTCCACACTCACCTGTAGGTAATTAAGGGAGTGATAAGCAGGTAGCCACAGGTGTAATTGGCGATATAAATGTTGCTGGGTTATAATAATTCTTCAATGTGGCATAACTTACCGGGTCTTATATTTGGTGGGAAGGAGAGGTGAGGGAGAGGAGGAAAGGGTGACGTGTGAAGGGAGGAGGTGGAAGGGAGGAGGGTGAAGGGGTTTGGGAAGGAAGGGAAAAGGTGAGGAGAGAATTAGGGAAGGAAGAGGGGAAGGAGGGACAGCTTGGGGTTAGGAAGGATTGATACATACATACATACATACATACATACATACATACATACATACATACATACATATATAAAATTGATAGATATGGCTAAATAAATAGATAGATATAACTAGATGATAGGATAGATAATAGATAGACATCACACACATTATTATTATTTAATACTACACAGAACAAACTCAAAAAATTATTCCAGGTAAAATAACATGCACCGGGAGTATATTGATCAGACCACACATGGTCCAATTAATCAGCGTAAGGAGCAGCCGTAACGAATGTACTGTAGTGTTGTTATAATAAAGGGGCACGTTTGTGGTGTCATAATAAAGGGCACATTTAAAAAATAAGTACAAAGGGGTTAATGCTTGTGGTGTGTCATAATAAAGGGGTTAATGTTTGTGGTGTGTCATAATAAAGGGTTAATGCTTGTGGTGTGTCAATAAAGGGCTAACGTTTATGGTGTGTCATAATAAAGGGGGGCAATGCTTGTGGTGTGTCATACAAGCAAGCAATGTTGTGGTGTCATAATAAAGGGGTTAATGTCAGGTGTGTCATACAAAGGGGTTAATGCTTGTGGTGTGTCATAATAAAGGGGTTAATGCCAGTGTGTCATAATAAAGGGCATAATGCTTGTGTGTGTCATAATAAAGGGGCACGTTTGTGTGTGGTAGAAGAACACACACACACACACACATCACAGCTGACACACACACACACACACACTCTCTTCTCACACACACCAGCCCTCTCCATTTTTAATCAGATTTCCTCTCTATAAAATTATACAGCCAAGTATGGAATGAAATATTAATAATATATCATTCTTGTGTGTGTGTGTGTGTGTGTGTGTGTGTGTGTGTGTGTGTGTGTGTGTCTGTGTGTGTTTGTGTGTGTGTGTGTGTGTGTGTGTGTGTGTGTGTGTGGTTAGGATTAGGTTAAATTATTGTTTAGGTTAAGTCAAATTAGGATTTGGTGTTGTGTAGAGGGAATCAACTACAACAATTATTACTACTACTACTACTACTACTACTACTAACAATAGTAAGAGAAGGAGGTAAGAATGGAGGGGAGGTAAGAATGGAGGAGGTAAGAATGGAAGGAGGTAAGAATGAAGGGAGGTAAGAATGGAAGGGAGGTAAGAATGTAAGGGAGGTAAGAATGAGGAGGTAAGAATGGAGGAGGTAAGAATGGAAGGAGGTAAGAATGGAGGAGGTAAGAATGGAAGGAGGTAAGAATGGAAGGAGGTAAGAAATGGTGAGGTAAGAACGGGAGGGAGGTAAGAATGGAGGGAGGTAAGAATGGAAGGAGGAAGAATGGAAGGAGGTAAGAATGAAGGAGGTAAGAATGGAGGGGAGGTAAGAACGGAAGGAGGTAAGAATGGAAGGAGGTAAGAATGGAAGGAGGGTAAGAATGGAAGGAGGTAAGAATGGAGGGAGGTAAGAATGGAGGGAGGTGGAATGAGGGGAGGTAAGAATGGAAGGAGGTAAGAATGGAGGGAGGTAAGAACGAATGCGTAAGAATGGAGGGAGGTGGGCACGGAGGGAGGAAGAATGGAGGAGGTAAGAATGGAGGGAGGTAAGAATGGAGGGAGGTAAGAATGGAGGAGGGTAAGAATGGAAGGAGGTAAGAATGAAGGAGGTAAGAATGGAAGGAGGTAAGAATGGAGGGAGGTAAGAATGGAGGGAGGTAAGAATGGAGGGAGGGGTAAGAATGGAGGGAGGGGGAAGAAGGAGGGGAGGTAAGAATGGAGGGAGGTAAGAACGGAAGGAGGTAAGAATGGAAGGAGGTAAGAATGGAAGGAGGTAAGAATGGAAGGAGTAAAAGAATGGAGGAGGAAGAATGGAGGAGGCAAGAATGGAGGAGGTAAAGAATGGAGGAGGTAAGAATGGAAGGAGGTAAGAATGGGAGGAGGTAAGAATGGAGGGAGGTAAGAATGGGAAGGAGGTAAGAATGGAAGGAGGTAAGAATGGAGGAGGTAAGAATGGAGGGGAGGTAAGAATGGAAGGAGGTGAGAATGGAAGGAGGTAAGAATGGAGGGAGGTAAGAATGGAGGGGAGGTAAGAATGGAGGAGGTAAGAATGGAGGGAGGTAAGAATGGAGGAGGTAAGAATGGAAGGAGTGTAAGAATGGAAGAGGTAAGAATGGAGGAGGTAAGAATGGAGGAGGTAAGAATGGAAGGAGGTAAGAATGGGAGGGAGGTAAGAATGGAAGGAGGTAAGAATGGAGGGAGGTAAGAATGGGAGGAGGTAAGAATGGAAGGAGGTAAGAGAATGGAAGGAGGTAAGAATGGAGGGAGGTAAGAATGGAAGGAGGTAAGAATGGAGGAGGTAAGAATGGAGGAGGTAAGAATGGAAGGTGGAAAAGAATGGAAGGAGGTAAGAATGAGGGAGGTGGGGCAATGGGAGTGAGGTAAGAATGGAAGGAAGCAAGAATGGGAGGCAGGTGCAGAATGGAGGGAGGTAAGAATGGAGGGAGGTAAGAATGGAAGGAGGTAAGAATGGAGGGAGGTAAGAATGGAGGGAGGTAAGGATGGAGGGAGGTAAGAATGGAAGGAGGTAAGAATGGAGGGAGGTAAGAATGTAGGAGGTAAGAATGGAAGGAGGTAAGAATGAAGGTTTTGAGATTAGTCTTGACGGTGAAGTCATCAGAGAAAGTGAACCTTAATCGTTTTATTATGAGGATAAATTACCGGAGAAATTTTGGTCCAGAAATAGTGGTGACTTGAGTTGGCGATACTGGGGGCTGAGGTGAGAGTTGGCGATGCTGGGAGGAGTTATGGTTCAGGGCTAAAGAAAGAGAGAAAGAGAGAGAGAATTTACTTGATGGGAGTGAGAAATAAGAGAGAGAGAGAGGTAAAGAAAACACAACAGAGAAACGATTAAAAGGTGAAAGAGCTTTGAAGAGAAACACAGAGAGGTGAGGGAGAGGCAAGTAAATTAAGGGAAGGATTAGTGTGTGTGTGGTGTGTGTGTGTGTGTGTGTGTGTGTGTGTGTGTGTGTGTGTGTGTGTGTGTGTGTGTGTGTGTGTGTGTGTGTGTGTGTCTGTGTGTGTGTGTGTGTGTGTGTGTGTGTGTGTTGTGTCTGTGTGTGTGTGTGTGTGTGTGTGTGTGTGTGTGTCTGTGTGTCTGTGTTTGTGTGTGTGTCTGTGTTTGTGTGTGTGTGTGTGTGTGTGTCTGTGTGTGTGTCTGTGTGTGTGTGTGTGTGTGTGTGTGTGTGTGTGTGTGTGTGTGTGTGTGTGTGTGTGTGTGTGTGTGTGTGTGTGTGTGTGTGTGTGTGTGTGTGTGTGTTCTGTGTGTGTGTGTGTGTGTGTGTGTGTGTCTGTGTGTGTGTGTGTGTGTGTGTGTGTGTGTGTGTGTGTGTGTGTGTGTGTGTGTGTGTGTGTGTGTGTGTGTGTGTGTGTGTGTGTGTGTGTGTGTGTGTGTGTGTGTGTGTGTGTGTGTGTGTGTGTGTGTGTGTGTGTGTGTGTGTGTGTGTGTGTGTGTGTGTGTGTGTGTGTGTGTGTGTGTGTGTGTGTGTGTGTGTGTGTGTGTGTGTGTGTGTTCTGTGTGTGTGGTGTGTGTGTGTGTGTGTGTGTGTGGTGTGTGTGTGTGTGTGTGTGTGTGTGTGTGTGTGTGTGTGTGTGTGTGTGTGTGTGTGTGTGTGTGTGTGTGTGTGTGTGTGTGTGTGTGTGTGTGTTGTGTGTGTGTGTGTGTGTGTGTGTGTGTGTGTGTGTGTGTGAGTCTGGTGTGTGTGTGTTCTGGTGTGTGTGTGTGTGTGTGAGAGAGAGTAATTTCCTTTCGAAACTTCATTCGGTAACTTCAAGGGTTCAAACTCTCCAAATTTAGTTCAATATTTCCTTAGTATCTTCAAGAGAAAACCTCTAACTACAAAACTTCCTCCATATTTTACCTCCAAACTTTTCCCCCAGAACTTCCCTCCTCAAATCCTCCATTAACTTCAAGGTCTTAAATTTCTCCAATCCAAAAACTTCTTCAAAATTTCCTCAGAATAAAGAAATAAAGATTGTTCTCCACAGCTGTTCACGACACACACACACACACACACACAGACACACACACACACACACACACACACACACACACACACAGACACACACACACACACACACACACACACACACACACACACACACACACACACACACACACAGACACACACACACACACACACAGACACACACACACAGACACACACAGACACACACACATAGACACACACACACAGCACAGACATACATACATAGACATACAGAAACAACAGTACACAGACAACATACACACACACAAAGACATACAGATACACACACACATACACACATACACACACACACACACACACATACACACAGACACATACACATATACACACACACACAGACACACACACACACACAGACACACACACACACACACACAGACACACACACACACACACACACACACACACACACACACACACACACACACACACACAGACACACACACACACACACACACAGACACACACACACAGACACACAGACACACACACACACACACAGACACACACACAGACACACACACACACAGACACACACACACACAGACACACACACACACACACACACACAAGACAGACACACACACACAGACACACACACACACACACACACACCATCTAATACTCTTGTGGTGCCCAAGGCTCTCCACCTATGTAACAGGAGAACACAGATTGCGTAGAATGTTTGACCTACATGTACAGTAAACTACCAAACCCAACCTAACCTCATGAACTTACTGATCTAACCTAACAAACTTACTAACTTAACCTAACCTAACTTAACCTAACCTAACCTGGAGAACTTACGGATCTAACCTAACAAACTTACTAACTTAACCTAACCTAACTTAACCTAATCTAACCTGGCGAACTTACTGATCTAACCTAACAAACTTACTAACTTAACGTAACCTAACTTAACCTAATCTAACCTGGCGAACTTACGGATCTAACCTAACAAACTTACTAACTTAACCTAACCTAACTTAACCTAATCTAACCTGGCGAACTACTGATCTAACCTAACAAACTTACTAACTAACCTAACTTAACCTGGCGAACTTACTGATCTAACCTAACAAACTTACTAACTTAACCTAATCTAACCTGGCGAACTTACTGATCTAACCTAACAAACTTACTAACTTAACCTAACCTAACTTAACCTAATCTAACCTGACGAAGTTACTAATCTAACCTAACAAACTTACTAACTTAACCTAACCTAACTTAACATAATCTAACCTGGCGAAGTTACTGATCTAACCTAACAAACTTACTAACTTAAACGTAACCAAATCTAATCTAACTTACTAAAGCAACTTAACCTAATGTAGCCTAACTAGCAAACTTAACCTAACTAAATTACTTTAACCCACACACACACACACACACACACACACACACACACACACACACAGGACCAAAGTAAAAACAACAAAACATTTTAGGTTTCTGAGGCTGACAAACTATAACAGAGTTTATATACAGTGTGTGTGTGTGTGTGTGTGTGTGTGTGTGTGTGTGTGTGTGTGTGTGTGTGTGTGTGTGGGTGTGTGTGTGTGTGTGTGTGTGTGTGTGTGTGTGTGTGTGTTATGTTGTATGTGTTTTGCGTCCACCCTCCTCCCTCCACCCTACCCTCCACCTCCATCCTCCACCCTACCTCCACCTCCTCCACCCTACCCTCCACTCCCTCCATCCCTCCACCCTCCATCCCTCCACCCTACCCTCCACCCTCCATCCCTCCACCCCATCCCTCCACTCCCTCCATCCCTCCACCCTACCCTCCACTCCCTCTCATCCCTCCACCCCACCCTCCACCTCCATCCCGCCACCCCACCCTCCACTCTCCATCCTTCCACTCTACCCTCCACTCTCCATCCCTCCAACCTCACCCTCCACTCCCTCCCTCCCTCCACCCTATCCTCCACTCTCCACCCTACCCTCCACTCTCCATCCCGCCACCCTACCTCCACTCCTCCATCCCTCCACCCATCCTCCACTCTCCATCCCTCCACCCTACCTCCACTCCCTCCATCCTCCACCCTACCCTCCACTCCCTCCACTCCCTCTCTTCCTCCCTCCACCCTACCCTCCACGAACCACGCTGGAGGTTAAGGTATATATATGTCTCTATTGACCAAGTAGCCAATTTGATCAATGCGGCTCCAAACGGGACTAGGAAATACTCAGTCTGACTCCCAATCTTTCAGACAAATTTCAATGTATCTTCCATTTCTATGCAACTTCGGGGTAGGTTGATCAGGTCTAGTTCACCCCCCACCCACACACACACACACACTCTCCTTCCTTCCTCTCTCGTCTCTCCGTATCTTTCTTCCCTCGTCTTATCTTCCTCCCACCATTCGTCTCGTCCTCTCAATCTCGTCTCCTCTCACACCACTCCTTATCCCCTTCACCCCATTCTATGTCCCACTCTCTCACCCCCCTCCTCCCTCCCCTTCTCCACGATGGTTTTGGCTTCCCATCACTGAGTGTGTTTGATCTATGTATGATATGTGAGTGTATGTTAGGTTACAACATAGGAAGCCTCGAGGATGATCTTAGGTTAAACATAGAAGCTCGAGGATAACTTTAGGTTACAACATAGGAAGCCTCGAGGATAAACTTTAGGTTACAAATAGGAAGCCTCGAGGATGACTTTAAGTTAACATAGGAAGCCTCGAGGACGACTTAGGTTACAACATAGCTTTGAGAGATTTGGAGAAGACTTTGATGTTCTCCAGGTGGTCACAAGAGTCGAGAGTGTGTAAGGATTCTCCTGAATGTCAGAGAAACTCCTTGACATTCCTCTCCTCCTCTCCTGCCTCAACCTCTCCTCATCTCCCCACCTCTTCCTTCCTCCCTCCCTCCCTCAACCCTCTCCTCATCTCTCTCACCTCCCTCCCTCCCTCTCCTCCCTCCTCCCTTCTCTCACTCAACCTAACCTAACCTTTTTTTGACACTTCTACTACATTATTTACTTATTAAACTCTATCACATAACACACACACTCTCTCTCTCACCCGCATCCTGTATCCATTTATCCGTCTTGGCGGGTTGTAGGATACCCGCCACGCCGCCAGACCAATAGCCGAACTTTTTCTATTGTGTTATTTCAGTGAAAGATAAATGACTTTGCTCTGATGTGATGCTTTACTGTGTGTGGTTATTAATTCTCTCTGCTTTCTTTTGTCTGTTCTATTGATGTATATTTTTCTTGTCTGTTCTTGTCTTTTCCTTCTTAGACCTGAGTAATGGCACACAATGGCACTTAATGACACTGGCACACAATGGCACTTAATGACACTGACACACAATGGCACTTAATGACACTGACACACAATGGCACTTAATGACACTGACACACAATGGCACTTAATGACACTGCACAATGGCACTTAATGACACTGACACACAATGGTACTTTAATGACACTGACACAATGGCACTTAATGACACTGACACACAATGGCACTTAATGACACTGGCACACAATGGCACTTAATGACACTGACACACAATGGCACTTAATGACACTGACACACAATGGCACTTAATGACACTGACACACAATGGCACTAATGACACTGACACACAATGGCACTTAATGACACTGACACACAATGGCACTTAATGACACTGACACACAATGGTACTTAATGACACTGACACACAATGGCACTTAATGACACTGACACACATGGCACTTAATGACACTGACACACAATGGCACTTAATGACACTGACACACAATGGCACTTAATGACACTGACACACAATGGCACTTAATGACACTGACACACAATGCACTTAATGACACTGACACACAATGGCACTTAATGACACTGACACACAATGGCACTTAATGACACTGGCACAAATGGCACTAATGACACTGGCACAAAATGGCACTAATGACACTGACACACAATGGCACTTAATGACACTGACACACAATGGTACTTAATGACACTGACACACACTGGCACTTAATGACACTGACACACTGGATTTTAATGACACTGACACACAATGGCACTTAATGACACTGACACACACAATGGCACTTAATGACACTGACACACAATGGCACTTAATGACACTGACACACAATGGCACTTAATGACACTGACACACAATGGTACTTTAATGACACTGACACACAATGGTACTTAATGACACTGACACAATGGCACTTAATGACACTGACACACAATGGCACTTAATGACACTGACACACAATGGTACTTAATGACACTGACACACACTGGCACTTAATGACACTGACACACAATGGTACTTAATGACACTGACACACAATGCACTTAATGACACTGACACACAATGGCACTTAACACTGACACACAATGGCACTTAATGACACTGACACACAATTTAATGACACTGACACAATGGTACTTAATGACACTGGACACACAATGGTACTTAATGACACTGACACACAATGGCACTTAATGACACTGACACAATGGCACTTAATGACACTGACACACAATGGCACTTAATGACACTGACACACAATGGCACTTAATGACACTAACACACAATGGTACTTAATGACACTGACACACACTGGCACTTAATGACACTGACACACAATGGCACTTAATGACACTGACACACAATGGCACTTAATGACACTGACACACAATGGCACTTAATGACACTGACACACAATGGCACTTAATGACACTGACACACAATGGTACTGACTGACACAATGGTATTTAATGACACTGACACACAATGGCACTTAATGACACTGGCACACAATGGCACTTAATGACACTGACACACAATGGTACTTAATGACACTGACACAATGGTACTTAATGACACTGACACACAATGGCACTTAATGACACTGACACACAATGGCACTTAATGACACTGGCACACAATGGCACTTAATGACACTGACACAATGGTACTTAATGACACTGACACACAATGGCACTTAATGACACTGACACACACTGGTACTTAATGACACTGACACACACAATGGCACTTAATGACACTGACACACAATGGCACTTAATGACACTGACACACAATGGCACTTAATGACACTGACACACAATGGCACTTAATGACACTGACACAATGGCACTTAATGACACTGGCACACAATGGCACTTAATGACACTGACACACAAGCACTTAATGACACTGACACACAATGGCACTTAATGACACTGGCAATGGCACTTAATGACACTGACACACAATGGCACTTAATGACACTGGCACACAATGGCACTTAATGACACTGACACACAATTGCTAATGACACTGGCACACAATGGCACTTAATGACACTGACACACACTGGCACTTAACACAATGGCACTTAATGACACTGACACACAATGGCACTTAATGACACTGACACACAATGGCACTTAATGACACTGGCACACAATGGCACTTAATGACACTGACACACACTGGCACTTAATAGCACTTAATACCACCTTAATGGCACATAATGGCACTAAAGCACTATAATGGTGTCTGTGTGAAGGAGTAGAACTTTAGGTGAGTCATTATGTTGCTGGCGTCTCCAATATCTGCTTTGTAATTATCTAAGAGTGCCTTGTTCTTTGGCGGTGTGTGTGTGTGTGTGTGTGTGTGTGTGTGTGTGTGTGTGTGTGTGAGGGGTAGAGGTGAGGTGAAGGTGCGAGAGAGTGTGGTGAGAGAGAGAGAGAGTCACACTTGTTTCACTGTTAATTTTTCTTCAACACACACACACACACACACACACACACACACACACACGCACACACACACAAGACACGTACACCTCACCATAACTCACCTGTTCCTGTAGATGGTAATTGGATGGTGGCAGTAATTAATACTTAAGGTAGACAAACACACCTGGACAACTTAATTAACTCACAACATATTCTTACCTGTGTAATTTGTGATGAATTTACCTTATAGATCGTAAGTTCTTGTGACCTTGTGATGATGTGCAAAATATCGGCTTTATTTACTGATTGGCAACCGTTTCTTTTTTCCTTTTAGTTTTTTCTTATTTTCATTGTTTTGTTTTTGTTTTTTTTCCCTCTTTCTTTCTTTCTTTCACTCATTTATTCTTCTCCTTCCTCTCTCCCTCCCTTTCTCTTCTGTATTCCTTCCGTTTCTTTCTCCTCTTCTTCCTCACACCTCTCCTTCTCCTCTTTCCTCTTCCCTCCACCTCCTTCCTCTCTTCCTTTACCTCTTCCTCCCTCACCCTCTCCCTATTTTTACTTGTTTGTTTATTTGTTTATGTTTTTGTTTATTTTTTCATTTACTTATTTGTTTGTTTATTTAATTATTTATTTATTTATCTATTTGTCTAGTGTGTTTCATTTTCTGGTCTTAAACAGAGAGAGAGAGAGAGAGAGAGAGAGAGAGAGAGTTCATGTGTGTAAACAATACCATTACACAGACTTGTACAACAGGACCCCTCCTTTCTCTCTCTCTCTCTCTCTCTCTCTCTCTCTGTGTCTGTGTATGTGTGTGTGTGTGTGTGTGTGTGTGTGTGTGTGTGTGTGTGTGTGTGTGTGTGTGTGTATGTTTAAGATCAGAAAATGAAAAACAATAAATAAATTAACAAAAATAAATAAATAAATAAATGAATAAATAAATAAAAATACAAATAAATAAATAAATGAACAGATAAACAAACAAACACACAAACAAACACACAAACAGCTCTTGGTTCCTAAGATCAAAGCGCGGAGTGAAATGTGTAAAATGAAAAAAATAAACACGGGAAAAAATGGTCTTAATTAGCAGTAAAGATATATAACTACGAACACACACACACACACACACACACACACACACACACACACACACACACACACACACACACAAACACTCTCTGCATGTCTCTGTCTATCTCTGTCGGTCTGTGTCTCTCTCTCTCTCAAGACATATTTTATCACCTTCCTTTAACTCTCCATACTCTCTTCTCTCTCACTCTTTCGTCCCTATCTCCTTTCTTCTCTCTTCCTCTTTCCATATCCCTCTCTTCTTCCCTCTCCTCTTCTCCTCTTTCTATCTCCCAACCTCCTTATCTGTTATTCCCTTCTTCCCCTTCTCCATTTCCTTTCCCTTCCTCTTCCTCCATCTTTCATTCACTTTCCCTCTCTTCTCCCACTCCTCTTTCCTCTGTCCATCTCTCCTCCTCCCTCTCCCGTTCCCTCACCTCTCATTCTCCACCTCCCTCCCCTCCCTGTCCCCTTCCCCATCTTCTCTCAATCTCCATCTCCTCCCTCCCTTCCTCTCCCCCTTTCTCAACTCTCCACATCTTCACCCCTCTCTTCCCTTCACCCTCACCTCTCCTCACCCCTCTCTCTCTCTCCCCTTCACCCTCACCTCTCTTCACCCCCCTCTCCCTCACCTCTCCACATCTCATAAAACATTAAAACAAAGATGAGACCAAAATTTATTAGTTACACCAGAAATAGAAAACGGGAATCATAAACTCACTCGAGGGGAGACTTAATAAATATGTCTTGTGGGGGACATTACTGGGTTATAATAGTCAGTCTTTTCAGCCGTTAGTGTTAAAGATAGCCTGTGGTGTGGGGAGAGGCGTGTGTGGGATTGACCTTTAACGAGAGAAAGATAATTTGAAGCCTTTTTAAGTAGTGAAAGTTGTGTAGAATGACTTTATTATGAGTGAAAGTTGTGTAGAATGATTTTATTATGAGTGAAAGTTGTGTAGAATGATTTTATTATGAGTGAAAGTTGTGTAGAATGATTTTATGAGTGAAAGTTGTGTAGAATGATTTTATTATGAGTGAAAGTTGTGTAGAATGATTTTATTATGAGTGAAAGTTGTGTAGAATGATTTTATTATGAGTGAAAGTTGTGTAGAATGACTTTATTATGAGTGAAAGTTGTGTAGAATGACTTTATTATGAGTGAAAGTTGTGTAGAATGACTTTATTATGAGTGAAAGTTGTGTAGAATGACTTTAATATGAGTGAAAGTTGTGTAGAATGACTTTAATATGAGTGAAAGTTGTATGAAATGGTGTATGATACTGTATAACAAGGCTTCAGTAAATTGTATTTCAACTCTTGTATGATAAACATTTGTTGGATGAAAGTTGTTTGATATGTTTGAATGTTTTAATTGAGGGCGTGTGGGGGGGAGAGGGGAGGAGAGGAGGAGGGGTAGTAAGTGAAGGAGAGGTGGAGTAAGGGGGGAAACAGGAGAAGGAGGGGAGAAGAGGAGGAGGAGGAGGGGTAGTAAGAAGAAGAGGAAAAAGAGGAGTAAGGGGGGAGAAGAGGAGGGGTAGTATTAAGAAGAAGAGGAGAAAGGTGGGGGAGGATAGGAAAAGGAGGAGAAATTAGAGGGAAAGAAGGAGGAGTAGGAGCTTCAGGAAGAAAATTAAGAGTAGAGGAGGAGTAAAGGAGGAAGAAGGAAGGAGGAAGAAGGAAACATTCGTAACAAAGAATGAAGAATAGTGACGTTAATCACCCGTACCGTCCAACCCCCAAGAGTTAAAGTGTCTCTGGATTCACTAAAAACATATCATCCACCTTAACTTTGTCCCTTAACTGTTGCTTTAGTGAAGGTATCTAGTTAAGGTAGAGTCTCAGTGTTAATTTTGTCTCCTAACTGGTGTGTTAAGTGAAGGTATCTAGTTAAGGTAGAGTCTCAGTGTTAATTTTGTCTCCTAACTGGTGTGTTAAGTGAAGGTATCTAGTTAAGGTAGAGTCTCAGTGTTAATTTTGTCTCCTAACTGGTGTGTTAAGTGAAGGTATCTAGTTAAGGTAGAGTCTCAGTGTTAATTTTGTCTCCTAACTGGTGTGTTAAGTGAAGGTATCTAGTTAAGGTAGAGTCTCAGTGTTAATTTTGTCTCCTAACTGGTGTGTTAAGTGAAGGTATCTAGTTAAGGTAGAGTCTCAGTGTTAATTTTGTCTCATAACTGGTGTGTTAAGTGAAGGCATCTAGTTAAGGTAGAGTCTCAGTGTTAATTTTGTCTCCTAACTGGTGTGTTAAGCAAGGTATCTAGTTAAGGTAGAGTCTCAGTGTTAATTTTGTCTCCTAACTGGTGTGTTAAGTGAAGGTATCTAGTTAAGGTAGAGTCTCAGTGTTAATTTACCACCATTTTAAAACACTCAACTCACCAGATACGAGGAAAAAAAAATAACGCTAAGACCCTTTAAGACTAAGAGATAGACTCACAGAAAGACTCATAAGACTCACATAACATAAAGTTTTTAGATCATTATACACTACAGCGGCTAGACTCCCTAAGGCTCGCTGTTACAATAGGAATGGCTGTCTCATTGGGCAACTTTGAAAGAGACAGATGAAATATTAAGACAGTCAATATATCTCAGTGTTTTGATTCCTACCTGAGCCAAGATGATGATAATTTACCCAAGTGGGAATTATATATTTGGTTTTTCTTCACTATTTTTATATATATATATTTTTTAATAGTATATATCTCGGAGGTCTTATAGGACGATATATTAGTATGGTATATCATTTTGCTATATTGTATATGTATAAGAGAGTATTTTATAATATGTTGAAATCATTTCCTATCTACTTTCCTTTATATCTCTTCCTATCTACTTTCCTCCTCTCATTTCTCCTTACTTCCCTCACCTCTCATACCTACTTCCCTCACCTCTCTCTTACCTACTTCCCTCACCTCTCTCTTACCTACTTCCCTCACCTCTCTCTTACCTACTTCCTTCACCTCACTTCCCTACCCCTCCCCCCCTTCTCTCACCTACTTACCATAATAACAGAACGCCTACCCGGGTTACTTAATACTCCCCGACTTACCATAGCAACACAAGTAACACACTATGGCGCAGCAACACAAGCAACACACTATGGCGCAGCAACAGAAGCAACACACTATGGCGCAGCAACACAAGCAACACACCATGGCGCTGCAACAAAAGCAACACTATGGCGCAGCAACACAAGCAACACACCATGGCGCAGCAACACAAGCAACACTATGGCGCTGCAAACACAAGCAACACACCATGGCGCAGCAACAGAAGCAACACACTATGTTGCAACACAAGCTAACACACTATGGCGCTGCAACACAAGCAACACACTATGGCGCAGCAACACAAGCAACACACTATGGCGCAGCAACACAAGCAACACATTCATGGCGCTCTCAGGGTTTACTGCACCGGGCGCACACTCTGAATAGTAGGATGAGTTTGTGACCTGTGGTGGGGGTGGGGTTGGGTTGCTGGGGATGGGTGAGGTTGGGTTGGGGAGGGGTGAGGTTGGGGTGGTTGCGGCTTGAATGGTGTTGGGGTTGGTCTGTCCGTCTGTCTGTCTGTCTGCTCCGGTCTGTCTCCCCCTGGGGTCACCATGATGTCTTCGTCCTTCATCCTTCCTCACCACAACATCTCTCTCTCTCGTCGTCGTCTCCGGGACTCGACCTCAGCCACGCAGCTTAATTATATTATAGTAAGAGATTGGAGCCTTAGACAACACTATCTATCTATCTATCTATCTATCTATCTATCTATCTATCTATCTATCTATCTATCTATCTATCTATCTGTCTGTCTGTCTGTCTGTCTGTCTGTCTGTCTGTCTGTCTGTCTGTCATTCTTTATTCTCTCTCTCCTTCCTGTGCCTCTCAACATCCTCTCCTCTTTCCTCCATCTCCTCATCCTATCCCTCCTCTTCTCTCTCTCTCTCTCTCTCTCTCTCACCTCTTCCCTCACTCTCCTCTTCTCTCTTCCTCCTCCTCCTTCCCCCTTCTCCTAGGTGGTTGTACCGACGTCAGACTCACAGCTTAATTACACTGTAGTCGAATTAGGTAAGGGAGGGAGGGAAGGAGGGAGGGAAGGAAGGAGAGGATGGAGGGAAGGGGGGAGGATGGGGGAGGGAGGAAAGGGGGGGAGGATGGGGGGAGGGAGGGAAGGGGGGAGAGGATGGAGGGAAGGGGGGGGGTTAGAGGTCCCGAACAACATTATGCTAAAGGCAGCTTAATAACACCAAACCTCAGCTTAGTTCTCTCTCTCTCTCTCTCTCTCTCTCTCTCTCTTCTGCGTCTGTCTGTTTGTCATTATCATTTTCTTTATTTTGTTAGTTATTTGTTTTCGTTTTTTCTACACATTATCAAACTCTCTTTTTACTCTTCTCTTATTCTCTTTCTCTAATTCCTTTTCCACTGTCTGTTAGTCCCTCTCTGTCTGTCTCTCTGTCTGTCTCTCTGTCTCTCTGTCTGTCCGTCGTGTTGGAGGATGGCCGACCCAAGGGCCACCTAGGCGTAAATTTGTTAAAGGTGTAGAAGCTGTCGCCAACACAACAACCACACCCTGAGTTAACGAGCTGCGTGGCCCAGTGTTAAAGGAATAATCCGAGAAGACCGGACAACTTGTCAACTGCACTGGCTAACGATCACCCCCCCCCACACACACACCCACACACACTTACATACACACACGTCTACACACACACACACATACACACACACACACACACA
The DNA here is from genome assembly GCF_018991925.1 of Homarus americanus. NCBI lineage: Eukaryota > Metazoa > Arthropoda > Malacostraca > Decapoda > Nephropidae > Homarus > Homarus americanus. The sequence goes on from NW_024712556.1 coordinate 18,412, forward strand.
CACACACACACACACACACCTTCACACACACACACACACTCTCACACACACACACACACACACACACACACACACACACAATATATCCTTCTTTACCAAATGAGACTTTTTATGAGGTTTTTCTCTGTTCACGTCGCCTTTACTTATATTTTCGGGTCCTAATTGAGTCGGTCATTATGAAGGAGTAATGAGACGGCTGCACCACTAACTAACACTCACTACCTAACCTAACCTAACCTAACCTAACCTAACCTAACCTAACCTAACCATACCATTACTTACGTTCAACTTATACTCGAGTACCTGGAGAAAAAAAACACACATGAAATTATAATTCTTTTCAATGTTGACAAATATCTGGGGAAAAAGTTACCCCCTCCCCACCCCATCCCCCACCCCAACCCCCACCCCAACCTCCATCCCCTCTGGCACCACTCCACTCCCCCCATCCCCCCGGAAAAAAATCTTCTTTTTCATTCGAGAGGAATTTTTTATGTGTGTGCTATTGAGGCTTTTCCGTGTCTTTTTTATACTCTTTTGAGGGGGAGGGGGGGGATTATTTTTTGGAGAGGGGTTGTAATAAGTTGTTTTCGTATTAGTGTATTTGTTAGTTATTTTGTTTGTTTCTCTGTGTAATTTTAAGTGTACGTGTGTGTGTGTGTGTGTGTGTGTCTGTCTGTAAATAACAATAATCACAATTAAAACCATAACAACAACAACAGCAGCAACAACAACAATAACAACAGCCATCACCACCACCACCACCACAACAACAACCACAACAAGTCATCACCACCACAACAACAACAACAACAACAACAACCACAACAAGTCATCACCACCACCACAAGTCATCACCACCACCACAAGTCATCACCACCACAACTATAACCACCATCTCACGTTAGGTTAAACACTACACAAAACCATATCAATGTATTAAAGGTCAACTCACCTGGATGCTCATCGAACACTTCATTTGCCAGCGTTTTCACCTACCTGAGTTACCTTAATTAGTTTCTCCTGAGATATAAATTTACCTGGATTTTTTTTCTTTCGATTATCCTGGAGTCGTGTGTGTGTGTGTGTGTGTGTGTGTGTGTGTGTGTGTGTGTGTGTGTGTGTGTGTTGGGGGAGGGGGAGGAGGTGTGTCTAATGAACGCTAAGGTAAAAATCCTTAGTGGATCATTAATTCCAGGTAAGGTTGAGGTTTTGGTTGATTTTCTCTGTCTGTCTGTCTCTCTATCTGTCTGTCTGTCTTTCTCTCGTTTTCTCTCTCTGCCACTATATATTGGCCTCTCTGTCTCCCTCTTCTTCCATTCACTCTCTTTCTCCTGCCTTTATTCTCCTCTCCCTCTCTCTCACTCCCACTGTTCTCCTCCACCTCTTCTCTCCTATCCTTATCCTTCCCCATCTCTCCTACATTTCTCCCCACACAATCTTCTACCCCCTCTCCCCCTCCCCCCTACCCCTTCTCCCCCTTCCCCCTCCCCCTCCGTCTATCAGTATGCATATATTCAAATAACCCAGTTAGGTCACCATCTCAGTAAAGGTCATTTGTGGGCGTCAAGATGAGTTAACTTAGGATT
>NW_024712556.1:22500-30000 GCF_018991925.1 Homarus americanus
GAGGGGATAATTGATTGGTGGAGGCTAAGTTAGGTCAGGTTAGGTCAGGTTAGGTCAGGTTAGGTCAGAGATAAAAGCGAGTGAGCAGAAAGGTGGAAATGGTAGATAGGCAGAGAGGGTGAACTGTGATTATTGGAAAGGTTAGGCAAGGACTGATAACCTGGGAGAGAGAGAGACGAGGATAAGAGGGGAAATGGGAAAGAGGAGGAGTGAAGGGGAGAGTAAAGGAAGGCAGAGGAAAATGAGGAACAGGAGATAGAAGAGGGAGGAGAGTATTAAAGAGGAAATGGAAAAGAGAGGAATGAGGGAAGGGTGAGGGAAAGACCTGATGGGAGAGAGAGAGAGAGAGAGAGAGAGAGAGAGAGAGAGAGAGAGAGAGAGAGAGAGAGAGAGAGACTACTTTTGAGAGAGGTAAGAGATAAAAGAGAAACATTAGGAAGAATTGAGAGACAAAAGAGAGATATTAGGTTGAGAAGTGAGAGAATACATTAGGGAGAATTAAGAGGTGAGAAACAGGAGTGAGAGAAGACACTAGGAAGATGAGAGACACCTAAAGAGAACTCCTTAGAGAAAGAGACAGTGTGAATCAAAACATTAAAATATCAATAATTATTCTCAAATACATTTTCATAAATTATACAACAAAGTTTATAAAGATCAATTGTATTAAAGTGATGAAAAAGTAGTATAAACGCCTTAAATACATCACATACTTGGTTATACATGGAGAAATATACCAGATGTATGGTATACTTACACCCAGATGGTATACAAACATACACACTACCATCAAGTATGTGGTGTGAGGAAGCATGGGTGACGTCACTTGGTCGATGACGTTCTGGCTGCTTATTGGCTGGTTAGAAGGGAGAAAACCGACCAATAGGAAAGCTCCAGGGGATGTAGAGTATCAATGACGTCAGAGTATGATTAATGACGTCACTGGTAATTCTTTTGTTTTTCTTAGAGCTTCAGTCTTTTTCTTACCTTATGTCTCCTAATTGGCTGATGACTCGACAGGTGAGTCACTAATTAGCAGAGGTAAACACCACTAATCAGATGGTTCTTATAATGATGTTAATGAGGATCAGCTCAGGTGTCAACACGCAAGGCAAGCTACCACGAACAGGACTCTTCAACCTTGATATTTTCTCTTGGGGGAAAGTCTAACCTAATCTAACAGGAATCTAACCTAATCAAACAGGAATCTAACAGGAATCTAACCTAATCTAACAGGAATTTAACCTAATCTAACAGGAATCTAACCTAATCTAACAGGAATCTAACCTAATCAAACAGGAATCTAACAGGAATCTAACCTAATCTAACAGGAATCTAACCTAATCTAACAGGAATCTAACCTAATTTAACTTAATCCTAACCGAACCAAATTATTCTTGTGTGGGTTCAATTTGGGTGGGGAGTGTAGGTTGGTTAGGTTAGGTTAGGGAGTGTAGGTTGGTTAGGTTAGGGAGTGTAGGTTGGTTAGGTTAGGGAGTGTAGGTTGGTTAGGTTAGGTTAGGGAGTGTAGGTTTTAGGAGTGTAGGTAGGAGTGCAGCTGGTTGGGTTGTAGGTTGGTTAGGAGTGTAGGTTGCTAGGTTAGGGAGTGTAGGCTGGTTGGGTTAGGAGGTTGGTTAGGTTAGGGAGTGTAGGTTGGTTAGGTTAGGAGTGTAGGTTGTTAGGTTAGGGAGTGTAGGCTGTTGGGGAGTGTGGGTTGGTTAGGTTAGGTTAGGAGGGTTAGGTTAGGAGTGCAGGCTGGTTAGGAGCAGGCGGTGGCTGGGTTAGGCTAGGTTGTGTTGGTTAGGTTAGGCTAGGAGTGGGTTGCTAGGGTTAGGGAGTGCAGGCTGGTTAGGTTAGGAGTGTAGGTTGGTTAGGGGTTAGGGAGGTTGGTTAGGTTAGGGGGAGTGTAGGTTAGGTCAGGGTTAGGGAGTGTAGGTTGTTAGGTTAGGAGTAGGTTGGCTGGTTAGGTTAGGGAGTGGCTGGTTAGGTTAGGGGAGTTGCAGGGGTTAGGTTTAGGTTAGGTTAGGAGTGGGTTGGTTGTGTAGGTTAGGGAGTGTAGGTTGGTTAGGTTGGGAGGTTAGGTAGGCTGGTTAGGGTTAGGGTTAGGAGGAGGTAGGCTAGGCAGGTTAGGGAGGTGTAGGCTAGGTTAGGTTAGGTTAGGGAGTGTAGGTTGGTTAGGTTAGGTTAGGGAGTGTAGGTTGGTTAGGTTAGGGAGTGTAGGTTGGTTAGGTTAGGTTAGGGAGTGTAGGTTGGTTAGGTTAGGTTAGGGAGTGTAGGTTGGTTAGGTTAGGTTAGGGAGTGTAAGTGGTAGTGATCCTGGTCTAGTAGTCTCCACCATGGCCCAGTGTGTGTGTTGGTCACCTGTCCTGATCACTAATGAGATATTGTCCAGGTAAAATCGTTCTTAAGTTACAAATGTTTACACCTGTCTAATATAACCAAGCCACGTAATACAGTGATTGTGAGGGGATAGTTATATAATTTACCGTATATATGTGTAATGTATATATATATATAAATAAATAAATATATACTTACACATATATATACATACATAGGATATTTATATATACATACATTTATACAAGAAACAGACGTATTTACAATAGATATTAAAAGATTCTAAAAAGTTTATAAAAGGGATCATGTATGACCTATGACCTCTGACCTATGACCCCCAGATGACCACACAGTAATCATATTCTCAGGCGTTTTTCCCCCTGAGGTGTCTTTCCACCCACCAGGTCACTCTTAGCCCCCCCCCCCACCCCCTGAGGTATCTTTCCACCCACCAGGTCACTCATACAGGTATTGGCCAGGTAAGTAAACCGCGCATTAAAGGCAGGTTACTTACCATGATTTAATACGTAAATATAATGGTCTTTTAAAACTGTTTCCTTATATAGAGGTTAGGTTAGGTTAGGTTAGGTTAGGTTAGGTTAGGTTAGGTTAGGTTAGGTTATTGGCCTCTGTGTTGCATTATAACGTGATTTTTGTGTAATTATTTTCTTATATGGCGTTAAATTAGGTTAGTTAAGGTTAGATTAGGTAAATTTAGGTTAGGTTAAGATAAGTTAGGTTTAAGATAGATTAAATTAGGTTAGGATACGTTAGATTAGATGTTAGCTTATCAGAATGGCCAGTAAGTTTATATAAAGTAACATATATTCTTGATTAATCTCTATATGTTGTAAACGGCTCCAGGTAATTGGCAATTGAGCAGTTAATTGGTAATTGAATAACATGAACAAGAACACCTGTTTGTTCATTCACCTGTGGGTAATTGGCCATGGTACTGTGTAATCGATATACCTACATTGTTATTCAGGTAGTTGGACCTCTGTTAATGGCCGCTTGTTTAATAGGCCTGTTTAGTACGGTGATTATCCGGTGACTATAGTGTGTGGGTGTGGTTTATGTAGTTTAATTTAATCCCTTGAGTATGGTGGTTTAATCCCTCGAGTATGGTGGTTTAATCCCTCGAGTATGGTGGTTTAATCCCTTGAGTATGGTGGTTTAATCCCTTGAGTTTGGTGGTTTAATCCCTTGAGTTTGGTGGTTTAACCCCTTGAGTATGATGATTTAACCCCTTGAGTTTGGTGGTTTAACCCCTTGAGTATGATGATTTAACCCTTTGAATATGATGATTTAACCCCTTGAATATGATGATTTAACCCCTTGAATATGATGATTTAACCCCTAGAATATGATGATTTAACCCCTTGAATATGATGATTTAACCCCTAGAATATGATGATTTAACCCCTTCAATATGATGATTTAACCCCTTGAATATGATGATTTAACCCTTGAATATATGATGATTTAACCCCTTGAATATGATGACTTAACCCCTTGAATGTGATGGTTAACCCTAGAATATGATGATTTAACACTTAGATATGATGATTTAATCCCTTGAGTATGGTGGTTTAATCCCTCGAGTATGGTGGTTTAATCCCTTGAGTATGGTGGTTTAATCCCTTGAGTATGGTGGTTTAATCCCTTGAGTATGGTGGTTTAACCCCTTGAATATGATGATTTAGCCCCTTGAATATGATGATTTAACCCCTTGAATATGATGATTTAACCCCTTGAATATGATGATTTAACCCCTTGAATATGATGATTTAACCCCTAGAATATGATGATTTAACCCTTTGAATATGATGATTTAACCCCTTGAATATGATGATTTAACCCCTTGAATATGATTTAACCCCTTGAATATGATGATTTAACCCCTTGAATATGATGATTTAACCCCTTGAATATGATGATTTAACCCCTTGAATATGATGATTTAACCCCTAGAATATGATTTAACCCCTTGAATATGATGATTTAACCCTTCAATATGATGATTTAACCCTTCAATATGATGATTTAACCCCTTGAATATGATGATTTACTTATGAATATGATGATTTAACTTGAATATGATGATTTAACCCCTTGAATATGATGATTTAACCCATGAATATGATGATTTAACCCTTGAATATGATGATTTAACGCCTTGAATATGGTGATTTAACCCCTTGAGTGTGGTGATTTAACCCCTTGAGTGTGGTGATATAACCCCTTGAATATGATGATTTAACCCCTTGAGTATGGTGATTTAACCCCTTGAGTATGGTGATTTAACCCCTTGAGTATGGTGATTTAACCCCTTGAGTATGGTGATTTAACCCCTTGAATATGATGATTTAACCCCTTGAATATGATGATTTAACCCCTTGAGTATGGTGATTTAACCCCTTGAGTATGGTGATTTAACCCTTTGAATATGATGATTTAACCCCTTGAGTATGGTGATTTAACCCCTTGAATATGATGATTTAACCCCTTGAGTATGGTGATTTAACAACTTGAGTGTGGTGATTTAACCCCTTGAATATGATGATTTAACCCCTTGAGTATGGTGATTTACCCCTGAATATGATGATTTAACCCCTTGAATATGATGATTTAACCCCTTGAATATGATGATTTAACCCTTGAATATGATGATTTAACCCCTTGAATATGATGATTTAACCCTTGAATATGATGATTTAACCCCTTGAATATGATGATTTAACCCTAGAATATGATGATTTAACCCCTTGAATATGATGATTTAACCCCTTGAATATGATGATTTAACCCCTTGAATATCAAATTAATATCACATAATTCAAACCTCTTTTTTATTCTTGCAGGAGATGGAAGAAAATCAAAGCCAACTATCGTAATAAAGGTGAGTTATGGAATCTATATTTTTATTCCGTTTATTGGTGCATATCTCACCTGGTGGGGGGAGGGTGTTAATCAGGTAGCTAGTCGTTGGCTTAATGCACCTGGCTTCCTCTTACTGGTCATTAGAGGTCATTGGTTATAGCAGGTCATATATTTTACATATATACCTACATATACGATATATTTTACAGAATACATATATACTTATATACACAAATATGCTCGATATTTTAACACACAGCCACGTACACACCTCATATTTTACATACACATGACATGATATCTTACATACGCACACAGATGTACACATGATTTATATATATATACACTAGTTACTTATAAATATGATCTTTTACACACATATATAGATAGAAATTTAGTTATATTATTACTTAATATATATGTGTGTGTGTGTGTGTGTGTGTGTGTGTTTGTGTGTGTGTGTGTGTGTGTGTGTGTGTGTGTAATAGTCTTATGACTGTATGGTTAGTGTTTGTGGTTCTGTGTTGCTGTTACATACTGCTGTTGAGGCTGTTTTTGATGCTGTTACTGCTGTTGTGTTTACTGATGCTGTTGATAGTCTAGTTGTTATTGTTGTTGCTGTTGTTGTTGTTGTTGCTGTTCTTGTTGTTGTTGTTGTTCTACGATGTTGTTGGTCTGGTTCCCTGCAATACCTCAACACCATTCGTTTTTGAGTTTGAGAATGGGATGTAGGTGACACTTTCCACCAGTTACTGCCGGAAAGTACTGCTCTAGAGGAAGACCAAGAAGACGAGGTGGAGGACACTACTACTTTCCATGGCAGTGTCCAGGAGCCAGAAGGAGCCACTGTCGCCTGGAGGAGTAGCAGAAGGAAGACCAATACGACTAGAGATGGCGCCGCTATCGTCTTTGGGGACCCCGACTCTCCATGTTGCATCGCCGCTGGGTATTCTTCTGGTGGAAAGGACTCAGTGATACACGGCACAGATTTCAAGCTATTTTTAAGGTGTTGTGGGTAGTATGTTTTAAGGGGTTTGAGGGGTTTTTTAAGGTTTGTAAGGGGTTTTATGTGTCTTTTAGGAGTTTCAGGGTTTGGGGTTTCAATGTGTTTTTAAGTGTTTCTAAGGTATTTTAGGGTGTTTTAATGTGTTGTAAGGGGTTTAAGGTGTTGTAAGGGGGTTTAAGGTGTTGTATGTTTAATGCGTTTTAAGGGTATTAGAGAGTTTCAATGTGTTTTAAGGTGTCTTTAAGGTGTTTTATAGGTTTTAAGGTGTTTCATTGTGTTTTAGTAGGTTTTAAGGTGTTTCATGGTTTTTAGTGTTTGGTTTCATGTTCTTAGTGGGTTTTAAGGTGTTTCATTGTGTTTTAGTGGGTATTCAGGTGTTTCATTGTTTTTTTTGTGTTTCAAGGTGTTTTAATGTGTCTAAATGATAAGTTAAGGAGTTATATAGTTACGATTCATCAATCATACAACATAATGTATTGTACTACAACACCCAGAGATGTAAAATACACCACCCCCATCTGCCTACAACCATACACAGAGTAAATCCACCAGTAACAATTACCGTTAAGTCACGAACCATAACCTAATAACATCACTACCCAGCCATGAACAACCTGTTATGGTCATTACACTTGTTAAACTCAACACAGGTGATCGTTAATCGTCATATACAGGTAAATCGTTAATCGTCATATACAGGTAAATAGTTAATCGTCATATACAGGTAAATCGTTAATCGTCATATACAGGTAAATCGTTAATCGTCATATACAGGTAAATCGTTAATCGTCATATACAGGTAAATCGTTAATCGTCATATACAGGTAAATCGTTAATCGTCATATACAGGTAAATCGTTAATCGTCATATACAGGTAAATTGTTAATCGTCATATACAGGTAAATTGTTAATCGTCATATACAGGTAAATCGTTAATCGTCATATACAGGTAAATCGTTAATCGTCATATACAGGTAAACGTTAATCGTCATATACAGGTAAATCGTTAATCGTCATATACAGGTAAATCGTTAATCGTCATATACAGGTAAATCGTTAATCGTCATATACAGGTAAATCGTTAATCGTCATATACAGGTAAATCGTTAATCGTCATATACAGGTAAATCGTTAATCGTCATATACAGGTAAATCGTTAATCGTCATATACAGGTAAATCGTTAATCGTCATATACAGGTAAATCGTTAATCGTCATATACAGGTAAATCGTTAATCGTCATTCAGGTAAGTCGATTTCCGTCATACACAG
>NW_024712556.1:35000-42500 GCF_018991925.1 Homarus americanus
AATGGTGAGGGTGATAGTATGGTGAGGAATGATGGTGAGATGTGGAGATAATGGTGAGAAATGGTGAGGGTGATAGTATGGTGAGGAATGATGGTGAGGAACTGTGGAGATAATGGTGAGAAATGATAATGATAACAAAATAATTATGATGATAGTGATAATAATAACGACATAAATAGTAAAACAACAACAATAACAACAACTCCACATATACATAAACAATAACACCAACTAGTGAAACAAACAAACAGGTTATAATCTCACCATTCAGGATATGCACCAGGATAGAGGCAGGCTTGGTGTTGGATGGTGCACAGGTATAATTGCCGGAATGGTGTCTATTGGCGCTGGTCACCATTAACACACTAGTATGGTCATCACTCTCCACCACCACACTCTGTCAGGAGGATATAATAACATGTTAAAGTAATCTGTAATTCCTGTTATCTTAAAATTAGCCTAAAACATGATATTATCCCTAAATCCTAAATATTCCCCTGTAACAAGATATTTCCCCCCTCCAAAGATATCCCTCCTGCAATAAAGATTTTTCTCCTACAACAAGATATTTCCCTGCGATAAGATATTTTCTCCTGCAACAAGATATTTCTCCTGCAACAAGATGCAGATTTTCGCAAAGATATTCCCCTGTAATACTACATATAATACTTACCCCGACCCCCTGCAACATAAAAGTATCCCCTCCCGCAACAACATAAATATTCCCTCTGCAACATAGTCAACATCCTGCAATATGACATAATAATAGCTACCCCTTCCCACTGCAATAACATACATTTTCCATCTGCAACATAAGCAACAATAATGCAACAATAGTCACCCCTGCTCCTGCAACATGACATAATAGCTACCTCGTCCCTTGAAACATCATAAATACCCCTGCAACATAAATATTCCCCTCTGCAACATAAATATTCCCTGCAACATGAAATTTGTGGCTAGTTGAATGAGGTGCGCCAAGTCCGTGGACTTATACCTCCTGCAACACCATAAATATTCCCTCTACCATATAAATATTCCCTCTGCAACATAATTATTCCCCTCTGCAACATAAATATTCCTCTGCAACATAATTATTCCCCTCTGCAACATAATTATTCCCCTCTGCAACATAATTATTCCCCTCTGCAACATAAACAACAATACAATAGTCACCCCAGCCGTCTTCGGATTCATAGTTGATCATCTCGTTGCCGCGGTACCAGAAGACGTAGGAGAGCGCCTCTGTAGTGTGATGCATGATGCATACCAGCCGCAGAGTCGACCCCAGCTTAACGTGCTTCTCTGGGGCACCTAAGATCTCTGCCTCAGCCTCTGTTGGTGGGTGGAGATGGGGTGTTGGTGGAGGGATGGTGGATGGTGGGGTAGGATGGGGTGGTGGAGATTGAGGGAGGGTATGGTGGTGTATGATGGGATTGATGGGGAAAGGGTATTTTTTTTAGTTTATATAATTGTGTGTGTGTAATTAGAAACACATACACACACGCACACGCACACACACACACACACACACACACGATAACCCAACCACACTCCCATAGGATTGAAAATGCATTAAATATTACAATATGGTTTCATATATATTCAATTATAAAAATATGAAATGAAAATAAAATCGTTCGGTCATAATATTTTTTTTAAACAAACTTGTATCGTGATGTGTGTGTGTGTGTGTGTGTGTGTGTGTGTGTGTGTGTGTGTGTGTGACTATTATGGTGTAGGGGGTGATTAATGGCGCAGCAGATGAAGGGGGAGATGAAGGTGGTACTCGAACAAGGTTTACACTAAGTCCTTGACACACACCCCCTTGAGTGGCTGCCGGGAGTCTGGTGGTACAGCCTGACTCATCCTTGAAGACCTGGATGGTGTACCTGGCCTGGCTCAAGTGTTAATTTTATCAAGTTACCTGGCCTACTGTAACCTGGCCTGTAACCTGACCACTGTAACGGCTACTGTAACAGTCACTGTAACTTGGCCTGTAACTGGCCTACTGTAACCTGGCCTGTAACCTGGTCACTGTAACCTGACCTACTGCCTAGCCTACTATAACTTGGCCCCTGTAACCTGGTCACTGTAACCTGAAATACTATAACTTAGGCTGAGGGAACTTAACTTACCTTTAATTTCTACTATCCTAACCTGACTTGACCTGACCTCCTCTAATCTAACTTAACTTAATCTGACCTAACCTAATTTACCATAAGCCAAGTATAACCTAACTTGACACTAACCTAACCTAACCTAACCCACATATAACCTCTTACTTCAACAAAACCAACCAGGCGCCGCATCTCCATGACACACACACACACACACACACACACACACACACACACACACACACACACACACACACACACACACCTCCTTCCGTCTCTCTATCGTGAAGGAAGGTGAAAGTCCCCTCAGCCCCCTCCCATGAAGGAAGGTAAGACCCCCTAGGATATAAGAGAGAGTCCTACGTGAAGATCCTCCATTAGTTTCACCCCATTGAGTCTATAATGCACTGAGGGCTAATGGATGATAATGGTAAGGGTTAATAGAGAGATATAATGGTGTTTTTTTTATCTCTTGAGAACGTAATTTACCCGTTTACCGACACCCAGAGGACATGGGTACTGGAGAGTGATGTCAGGGGTGTGTGTGGTGATGTCAGGGGTGTGTGGTGATGTCAGGGGTGTGTGTGGTGATGTCAGGGGTGTGTGGTGATGTCAGGGGTGTGTGGTGATGTCAGGGGTGTGTGGTGATGTCAGGGTGTGTGGTGATGTCAGGGGTGTGGGTGATGTCAGGGTGTGGGGTGATGTCAGGGGTGTGTGGTGATGTCAGGGTGTGTGTGTGGTGATGTCAGGGGCTGAAAGTAGTGATGTCAGGAGAATTGTATGAATCCCTGTATGAAGTGATAAGAACTTTTGAACCACCCTGTATGAAGTGATAAGAACTTTTGAACCACAGTATGAAGTGATAAGAACTTTTGAGACACTCTGTATGAAGTAGTAACTCACCCACGACCTCAAGATGGACGAAGAGTGACGTTGGTGGATGAGATGAGACCTGACACTCGTAGGCTCCCGCGTCCCTCACCTGCACGTAGCGGATGTGAAGCTGCCAGTCCTGTGAGAATACCAGGCAGGTTAGGGAGGGTAGTGGGGTAGGGTTAGGGTAGGGTAGGGTAGGGTTGGGTAGTTATCTTAGGATTAGGTAAGGTTAGGTTAGGTTAAGTTAGGTTAAGGTAGATTAGTTTCAGGGGGGTGGGGTCTGCTGAAGAGGGTGTGATGAGGGTGTGGTGGCTAGGTGGTGTGGGTGTGGCGCCTGAAGAGTGAGTGTGTGTATATGGTGAAGGGTGTGGTGATCAGGTAGAGAGTGTGGTGAAGGGTGTGGTGAAGGTGTGATCGTGTAGTGGTGACCTGAGAGAGTGTGGTGAAGGTGATGGTAGTGTGATGAATGGGTGACAATAATAATAATAATAATAATAATAATAATAATAATAATAATAATAATAATAATAGCATAAAATTAGAATTTGTTGAGGAATAATAATGATAATAATTAGAGTTATACCTACTAGCTATAATTTACTAGCTAACACAGGTATAATTTTTAGAGTTATAATTATACCTCTTGTCATAATGCTTCGTTACATATTCTCAGGAAAATATAACGCTCCTCCTCCTGTGACCTGAAGCATAAGCAGCTTTCGTTCAAATCTTTATTTTTACGTCACATATTGAAAAAGAATGTCTGTCAATATATGTATCCCCCCCCAAAAAAAACCAAGCTCCATAATCTGTACATATTTGTTCAATGGTTTACTATTAAAATTAAACCCCGATTCTCTTTCGGTTTTAAGTCAAGGATAACAGAGTTTTTTTTATATAATTCTTTGATCTGGGAGACGAATATTTTTCCCATTATGAACTAATCCTTATATTTCATTGTACAAGTGTTAGTAAAGGTTCGTTGTGTCTCAAATTGAACACTATGACTCCTATTGTCTCGGTAAGGTTGTCAAAATCCATCGTCCACTGTGTCATATTGTCTAACACGAAATAATACAGGTATGTTTTTGGTCAGGTGTTTTAAATGTAAATATAATCTGCATTTTATACAATTAAATAAAAGTGAGATTACCCACTCCCTCCCTCTCCCTTCCCACCTCCACCCCTCCCTCCCCCTCCCCATCCCATCCCCTGACCCCTACTCTCACCATTGAACTTCTTTGATGTGGAAAAGAATTTGATGCCAATATATATACCATGAAAGAGAAATACCCCCACATATCATTTTACATATATACCCAATCTACATAACACACGAATAACGAGCCAGTCAGTCAGTCAGTCAGTCAGTCGTCAGTCAGTCAGCCAGTCAGTCAACCAGTTAGTCCCACCTTCACTACGTTTTCATTGTTCAAACCAAAAAAAAAAAAGCGAAAAAACACCTTGATACCGACTCTCTTTGGTGTGAATGGAAATTTTATGCTAAACCCTAACAAGGAATTATAACCCTTCTGTGTTATTACAATACGATATAAATTAACAATATAGTCACCCTCTACCCCAGTTTTTATTTTCATTCACCAGAAAATATATAACTCTCCATTTTATTTATTTTAGTGTAACTTCATGGTAATAGGTTTATAATACAAAAAAAATTAGTTCCCATTTTCTATTTTCTGTTTCCATTTCCATCACCCATTTCCTATATTTCCATTTTCCCATTTCCTATTTCCCATTTTATTTCCCATTTCCTATTTCACATTTCCTATTTCCATTTCCCATCACCTATTTCCCATTTCCTATTTCCTATTTCATTTCATTTCCATTTCCCATTTCCCCATCACCATCTCATCCCATTTCTATTAATATCAAAACTCTTCTCCCCATCCCCCGTTTTCATTGCTCATCATCATCATCATCATCATCATCATCATCACCATCACCACCAGCATCATTGTCACCACCATCACCATCATCACCATCACCATAAACACTATCATTACTAAAATAAACATTAATATAACACCATCCTTACACCATAACACACTATAAAATGTTTAGAAATAATAGAGGAAACAAAATATTAATTGATCAGAAGAGGAAGAGGAGGAAGAAGAGGAGGAGAAGGAAGAGGAGGAGGAGGAAGAAGAGGAGGAGAAGGAAGAGGAGGAGGAGGAGGAGGAGGAAGTAGTATTTTGGCGTAGCTTTGTGATCAGAAGAGGAAGAGGAGGAAGAAGAGGAGGAGGAAGAAGAGGAGGAAGATGAAGAGGAAGAGGAGGAGGAAGTAGTATTTTAGGTAGCTTGTATCAAGAGGAAGAGGAGGAAGAAGAGGAGGAGGGATGAAGAGGAAGAGGAGGGAGGAAGAGGAGGAGGAAGTAGTATTTTGGCGTAGCTTTGTGATCAGAAGAGGAAGAGGAGGAAGAAGATGAAGAGGAGGAAGAGGAGGAGGAAGATGAAGAGGAAGAGGAGGAGGAAGAAGAAGTAGTATTTTGGCGAAGCTTTTAGTCTGAGTGCCTGATGCTATGAATTCTGGCCCATGACTTGACCTCGGCAGTAAGCGATGATGTAACTTGGCTCTTATACCCGGTACAGTGTGGTGAGTGGTGTGGTGAGTGGTGTGGTGAGTGTGATGAGTGGGGTGTAGTGTGATGATTACTTGGTGAGTGGGGGTGAGTATGTGGGTTTGTATTATGAGTAAATGATGGGTACATATGAACAAACAGCTACATTTACAGATGAGGAAATGAACCAAATGAGTGCAGTGCCTGGCTACAGTTTCCTCTTTATTTACAGGGGAAAATTACTCAGTCTACAGTATGCTATATCCACACCACCCTTAAATATATGGGAACCAAATTTCAGGGGATTCGAACGTGGGGTCTCATCGAATAGGCTTCCATGGACGATACCGGAGGTTTAATACACTCGGGATTTTTACAAACCTGTCTGAAATAAGAGAGTCGAAGCAGTGTTAATTTACAGGTGTGTCGACAGGTGTGTTGTTTGTATTTTTTTACGCCAACGATGTAGTGGAAATATTTACACGGTTCTTTACGGCTAATTTACACCTAAATGTTATGGGAGTTTCGAACGTGTTGTCGCCTCGATTTTTTTTTAAGGCGTGGTGTGTGTGTGTGTGTGTGTGTGTGTGTGTGTGTGTGTGTGTGTGTGTGTGTGTGTGTGTGTGTGTGTGTGTGTGTGTGTGTGTCATTGGGGAAAGGTTCGTGTTTCGTGGTTCGTGTGTCAGTAATGGGGCGAAGAGGGAAGGTGGGTTCGTGGGTCATTGTGGGTTCGTGGTTCATTGTGGGTTCGTGGTTCATTGTGGGTTCGTGGTTCATTGTGGGTTCGTGGTTCATTGTGGGTTCGTGGTTCATTGTGGGTTCGTGTGTGTGTGTTTCAATGGACCGTGAAATGGGGGAGGAGAGGCCCACACACACACACACACACACCTCCATCTAAGTCCAAGATTTAATTAGTTTAGATAAAGCAGACAGCCAGAGACTCGGGTACACAAGGACCTCACTAAACCATCCTCCAGAAGGCCATGAAGGAGACCAAATAGTTTAACCCACCGTAGTATAAAATCCTCCTCTCTCAATAAACTTAAGTACTTTATAAAACTAATTAACTCCCGACACTAAATATTACAATTAATGCACAAACTTTCCTCGGCTGGCTTAAAAATGGTGTGTGTGTGTGTGTGTGTGTGTGTGTGTGTGCGTGTGTGTGTCTGTGTGTGTGTGAGTATATACATTTCCCTTACTAACTATCCCTCCTTCCATCCTTTTTTCCTCCTTCCCACGCATCTCCCTTCCCACCCCTCCCCCAATCTCTCTCCCTCTCCCCTCCCCATCCTCCTCCCCTACCCCCCCCTCCACCCACTCTCCCTCCCTCCCATCCCTCCCTCCTCACCCCACTCCCACTCTCCTCCTCCCCACCCCTCCCTCCCCATCCTCCTCCCCCTCCCTCTCTCCCAAACTCCACCTCCTCCCCACCTCCCTCCTCTCCCACCCTCCCTCCCCATCTCTCCCTCCCACTCTCCTCCCTCCCATCCCCATTCTCCTTCCCCACCTCCTCCCTTCTCCTCGTCAACTCACCCACGGAAGGAACCTGTCGCTGGAGGTGGAGACCCACTGTCAGGAGCTGGTAGTCTTCATGACACTTGGGAGGAGGGAGGAGGGGAGTGGTGAGGTGGGTGAGGAGGTGAGGAGTAGAGTGGTGGTGGTGGTGGAGAGAGAGAGAGAGAGAGAGAGAGAGAGAGAGAGAGAGGGACGGACAGACAGACAGACAGACAGACAGACAGACAGACAGACAGACAGACAGACAGATAAAAATAAAGACGGGAACAGAATCGAGCCAAAAATAAAAGTGACGCCACAGTAAACACCGAATTTAACAAGCAATTGACGTCAAACTTTTTTATGAGTAACAGTAATGATGGTAATTAACCTTAGTAACAGTAATGATGGTAATTAACCTTAGT
>NW_024712556.1:52500-62500 GCF_018991925.1 Homarus americanus
TCGAACCAGTGCCTTAGGTCGGGAGTTGAGTGTTGTAGCCCCTGTGGTCTTGTGGCACCGGGGATCGAACCAGTGCCTCTTAGGTCGGGGAGTTGAGTGTTGTAGCCCCTTCTGCTGTCTTGTGGCACCAGGGATCGAACCAGTGTCTCTTAGGTCGGGAGTTGAGTGTTGTAGCCCCTCTGTTGTCTTGTGTGTGTGTTTGTGTTTGTTTGTGTGCGTTATGTTGTTATTGTTCGTATTGTTAACTGAGATCTTATGATGATTAGGTTAGGTTAGGTTTATTTAGGTTAGGTTAGGCTAAACCAGTACTGGAGAGGGGTAGGTGGAAGTGGGGTAGGGGATAGTGGAGGGGTAGTGGATAGGGGAAGGTATAGGGTATAGGGTAGAAAGTAGTAAAGGAGTAGGGATAGGTGATAGGACACACACACACACACACACACACACACACACACACACACACACACACACACACACACACACGGGTTCACCTCTGTATCAAAGTTGAAATTGAATTCCTTTGTTCAGGAGTCGACAGTAGTGCAGTTCAACAATGAGCGGAAAATTGGGTGGGATAACAGGAAGTATACACCTGGTTTATTGGTCGCTGAGAATGTTAACAAATAAAATAAATAAATAAAAATTATTAATAGGAATTTTTTTAGATTTTGGGGTATAAATTAATTTTTTTTTAATATACCTGGATTTTAGTACTGCCTTTATTGGTTAGGTTAAGTTAAGTTAGGTTAAGTTAAGTTAGGTTAAGTTGGTTAGGTTATGTTAAGTTAGATATGTTTTAGAAGTGAATGACTCCCATCTAACTTATAAACGGTTTGTGGTGTATATAATGAAAATACCCTGATATATATAGTTAAATAATGAATATAAACTAAAACAAACATAGATATATTCTCAAAACAATAAACATTTTCCTAATAGTGTTATATATACATTACTTGATATAAAATACTTGGAAATCCTATATTTCTTAAACACGAAGCCAAGCAAATTACCAAAACAATTACAATTTTTCTTTATTTACCACTACAACGAACGTCGACTTGATATAAAACGGCTGGAATTGTAAACCTTTAAATAAAAACAGAATTTGGAAAGTTTTAATTTTTTTATCAGAGGGATTTTGTTGGTATAAACACAGACGAAATGTTTAAAAATAGGTAAAAAAATATATTGTTTATTATTGGTTAAAGGAATAGGAATGGTGGAATGTTGAAACGACTTTGGAATGTTGGAATAGATTTGGAATATTGAAAAAAATTTGGAATGTTGGAACGGAGTTGGAATTTTGGAATAGATTTGGAATATTGGAATAGTCATTTTAAGATGGAGATGAGAGATAAATTTGGGAATTGGGAGATAGTGAGAGAGATATAATGCACACACACACACACACACACACACACACACACACACACACACACACACACACATCACTACCACTGGGACTCGCTATATAAACACAAGAGAGCCAGAAACATATTAAGTTATTCTCTGTAGCGTCGCATTTTAGTTCAGTTTCCATGAATATATAAAACGGTAAGGAAACGTTCAGTGCTCCGAAGCGTACATAGATAAGAGGGGGTTACAGGTGGTATATGGGTAATTATGTTTGGACAGGTGTGCGATGATTAATTATTAAGACAGGTGTGTGGTAATTAATTGTTAAGGGAGGTGTGTGGTAATAAATTGTTAAGGGAGGTGTGTGGTAATTAATTGTTAAGGGAGGTGTGTGATAATTATATATTGTTAAGGCAGGTGGATGTACATGAATGTATTATGGTGTACATGGGTATATTGGTGTGTACATGGGTGTATTCTTGTGTACATGGGTGAATTCAGGTACACATGATCAGGCCAATAATCCCGTAGCTCAAAAACAGAAAATCCTAATTAAGATCAAAGGTAACCTAAAGCAATTATAAATCAATGGCAGGTAAAATCCACTCATTAATCCCTACAGGTAACTCTCCTCTGTACATACGTCATACAGGTAGAGTCTCAGTTTAGTTATGTAGCCATTTTGTATAGTTTGGTTTAAATGGGTCAGGTGAATACGTTTTCTTCTCCACGTATGAATCTTTATGAAACTTGATTCAGAATATTATGAAAACAAATAGAGTATGAATATGTTCCCTTTATGTTTCGTTCACTCACTTAATATATGAGGAATTGGGTAGAATGTTATCGAAAGAAACTTAGAATTTGTTCCTTATATGTTCGTTCACTGTCTTAATATATGGGAAACACGGAAGAACGTTAACGAATAAGAATTCCCTTTATGCTCGTTCACTCTTATTATATGGGCAATTGAGCGAACGATCTCAAAACAATGAAACCAAGACCACGTTCCATTAAAGTTCGTTCACTCTCTAATATCTGCGCCTCGGAATACAATGTAAAGAGAACAATCAGTACAATAACTTATCCACGTAACGTTAGATCAATGGCCCAAACAATATGGTAAACTGGAAACAATATGACACTCGGGACAATAACATATGGATTCTAGGTAAATAGTGATGTCATTAAAGGGGAATATTCTTTATATTTAATCCAACTATAGACTCTAGGATACTGAGATATTATTTACATCTTTTATACTTAATAATAACAAGTGAGCATCGCAGAACACTTTATATTTAATCCAACTATAGACTCTGAGACACCAAGATAATGTGATTTACACGTTTATACTTAACCATAACAAACAAGTGAACATCGAAGCACTTAATATAACAAACAAGTGAGCATCGAAGCACTTAACCATAACAAACAAGTGAGCATCGCAGAACACTTTCCTCTTCAACCAACGTACTCGATCCTCCTCAACGTAACAATATAGTCATAGATGTTTATATCGTCTATTGCTGCGTATATTTTATTGTTCTGGTCTGGCAGTCTGTTGATCGTGGCTTCGAATCTCCCCCATTGAGGAAACCGTTGTGTTATTTATATCCCTTGTGTGCTAGTAATGATAGTCTAGTCTCCCTCCCTCCCTCCCGTCAAATTTCCAGGATACAGTCACGTGTGTGCAGGATACAGTCACATGTGTACAGGTTACGGAATACAGTCACGTGTGTACAGGATACAGTCACGTGTGTACAGTATACAGTCTCGTGTGTACGGGATACAGTCTAGTGTGTACAGGATACAGTCGCGTGTGTACAGTATACAGTCACGTGTGTACAGGAACAGGATACAGTCACTTGTGTACAGGTTCACGATAGTCACGTGTTTACAGTATACAGTTACGTGCGTACAGGATACAGTCACGTGTGTACAGGTTTACGATAGTCACGTGTTTACAGTATACAGTCACGTGTATACAGGATAGTCACGTGTGTACAGGATCAGGATAGTCACGTGTGCACATGTTACAGTCACGTGTGTAGCTCCTGTAATCCATCACTCAGGTATATAAAACACTCTTTATCCTTAATCCAACAACAACAACAACAACAACAACAACAACAACAACAACACTAACACCTGACACAAACGCCGGGATGTTTTACCATTATTTACCAACATGAATGACAGATGAGCGCCTGGTGTCATTCTTCCCCGAACAACACCTAATTCTTCCCAGGATATTATTTCAGTATAATTTTTCTCTCGTACACACACACACACACACACACACACACACACACACACACACACACACACACACACACACACACACACGCTCATACATTTACAAGCAAAAAACTAAAAACTCAGAAAAAGGTTAATGTTGTTTTGATCTTTACTCTGTGTGTGTGTGTGTGTGTGTGTGTGTGTGTGTGTGTGTGTGTGTTGCCTTACTCTTAAGATACACACACCGGGTCAAGACACTTACACGGTACACAGAACAACTTCACTTTTTTTATTTTTCTTACATTTTTTGTTTTTACTTTTTTACTATTTTTCGTTATTATTATTATTATTATTATATATTATTATTATTATTATTATTATTATTTATATATTGTTGTTGTTGTTATTGTTATTGTTATTGTTTTGTTATTGTTATTATTATTGTTATTATTATTGTTGTTGTTATTGTTATTGTTATTGTTGTTATTATTGTTGTTATTGTTATTGTTATTGTTATTATTGTTGTTATTGTTGTTATTGTTGTTATTGTTATTGTTATTGCTATTGTTATTATTATCATCATTATTATTATTATTATTGAACTTCAGGAATAAGATCATAGTAATCAAAGGGTTAAGGAATAAACTCATCTCACCTGTAATAACTAGACTATATAAACTTAATTTATTTCCCCACAGGTAAGACGATCAGACCATCACCACCTTCTCACCTGGAGTCATTAGGACAGGTAAGTGCTGCTCTCACGTACTGAATCATTTATTAGTGGAGAAATGATTTGAAGTTATTGATGTGATTTGTGTTGTTATTGATGGTGGTGGTGGTGGTGTTGTGGTTGTTGTTGTAATTTTACCCGGATAAAGAGAAGATATTTTGGGGGTTTGTTGTTTTGGTTCTACTCACCCGTAACTAATATTTGATTACTAGGGGTTGACTCTCTCTCTCTCTCTCTCTCTCTCTCTCCTTTTAATTCTATCATCAACAAGTCTACGGACATGGCGCACCCTCATTCAACTACTACCCTGTTCTCATTTTCTCTCACCTTCCTTCTCTCCTCCCACTTCTCTCTCACTCTCCTCTCCCTTCTCTCTGTTCTCATGTTTCTCCCACCTTCCTTCTCTCCCCCACTTCTCTCACTCTCCTCTCCCTTCTCTGTTCTCATGTTTCTCCCACCTTCCTTTCTCCTCCCACTTCTCTCTCACTCTCCTCTCCCTTCTCTCTTGTTCTCATGTTTCTCCCACCTTCCTTCTCTCTCCCCCACTTCTCTCACTCTCCTCTCCCTTCTTCTCTGTTCTCATGTTTCTTCCACCTTCCTTCTCTCTCCCCCACTTTCTCTCACTCTCCCTTCCTTCTCTCTGTTCTCATGTTTCTCCCACCTTCCTTCTCTCCTCCCACTTCTCTCTCACTCTCCCTCCCCTTTCCTCTGTTCTCATGTTTCTCCCACCTTCCTTCTCTCCTCCCACTTCTCTCTCACTCTCCTCTCCCTTCTCTGTTCTCATGTTTTTCTCAACTTCCTTCTCTCTCCCCACTTCTCTATCTCACTCTCCTCCTTCTCTCTCTGTTCTCATGTTTCTCCCACCTTCCTTCTCTCCTCCTCCCACTTCTCTCTCACTCTCCTCTCCCTTCTCTCTGTTCTCATGTTTCTCCCAACTTCCTTTCTCTCCTCCCACTTCTCTCACTCTCTCCCTTCTCTCTGTTCTCATGTTTTTCTCTCACCTTCCTTCTCTCCCCCCACTTCTCTCTCCACTCTCTCTCCCTTCTCTCTGTTCTCATGTTTCTCCCACCTTCCTTCTCTCCTCCCACTTCTCTCACTCTCCCTCCCTTCCCCTGTTCTCATGTTTCTCCCACTTCCTTCTCTCCTCCCACTTCTCTCACTCTCCCTCCCTTCTCTGTTCTCATGTTTCTCCCACCTTCTCTCCCTCCCACTCCCTCTCTCACTCTCCTCTCCCTTTCTCTGTTCTCATGTTTCTCTCCACCCCCCCAAGTGCCTCTCTATCAAGCAGTCAATATTTCCTGTTAGGTAGAGGAAGCGATATTGTTTTTGTTTTATTTCTGTTGACAGCTAGCGTTCACTCCTTTCTGTTCACTCCTGTCACCCTGTTCACTCCTGTTCACTCCTGCCCTTACCTTTCATTTGTTTTCATTTGTTTTCGTCAGTTTCTCTTTGTTTTCTCTCGTTTGTCAGCTTTCAGGCTTTTTGTGTGTGTGTGTGTATGTGTGTGTGTGTGTGTGTGTGTGTGTGTGTGTGTGTGTGTGTGTGTGTGTGTGTTGTTGTTGTGTGTGTGTGTGTGTGTGTGTGTGTGTGTGTGTGTGTGTGTGTGTGTGTGTGTGTGTGTGTGTGTGTGTGTGTTGTAGCATCACCTCTCTAGTCCTCTCTCACCTTTGTCTCAATAGCCTCCAGAAAGTCATTAGCGTTGGTCTATTGTCAAGGTGAATAGCCTCCAGGTATCAATGTTAATGTATGTATATGAATAAATGTATTTATATTTATACATAGACATATACAGGAAGAGAGAGAGAGAGAGAGAGAGAGAGAGGAGAGGGGAGGAACAGGGACAGAGAGAGAAAAGAGAGAGCAAAAGAAAGAGAGAGAGCAGCAGGGAAGAGAGAGAGGCAGCAGTAGAGAGAGAAAGAGAGACAGATAGAGAGAAACAGGAAGAGAGAGAGAGAGAGTAAAGGGGTGATCAAAACATAGCATGCAATAAAGGAGGAAAATACGTGACTTAAAAACAGGAAGACATCAGCGTCGGTGAGGAAAGGATTATCCACATTATCCACATTATCCACATTATCCACTTCCTCCACACATTCTCCACATCCTCCACACATCCTACACATCCTCCACACATCCTACACATCCTCCACACATCATACACATCCTCTACACATCCTACACATCCTCCACACATCCTACACATCCTCCACACATCCTACACACTCCTCCACACATCCCACACATCCTCCACACATCCTCCACATCCTCCACACATCCCACACATCCTCCACACATCCTCCACATCCTCCACACATCCTACCACATCCTCCACACATCCTACACATCCTCCACACATCCTACACATCCTCCACACATCCTGGACTACCGAGGATGTTGGGTTAAACGAGACGATAGACACGACTCCCTTCTTCCTCCTCAAGGCCCTGCATGTTCATCTGGGGTCAATTAGGGTCATTTGGGGTCACGGTAAATTTAGGTCTCTTAGGGGTCGATTATGGTCATTTGGCGCTAATTAGGGTTATCTTGGGGTCAATTTGGGATTATCTGGGTTATTTAGGGGCTATATGGGGTCACCTGAGGTCATCTTGAGGTCAATTAGGGTCATTTGGAGGTCATTTTGGGTCATCCTGGGGTTACTTATGGTTATTTGTGTAATAGGAACTTAAAAAAAAATACAAAAACTTGAAAATTCACACAAAAAATTCTCCCCCAAAATACAAATTAATCTCACGAAAGTCACATTATAATCTTTAGAAATAATAATCGTGTAAAAAAACTCAAAAAAAACAAAAAAAGCACAAAAGCACAATAAACACAAAAAAACACACACACACAAATACTCTCCCTAAAGTGTAAACGTGTGTGTGTGTGTGTGTGTGTGTGTGTGTGTGTGTAAAATCCGTACAAGGTATGAATTTTAAAACACTCCAATATGGATTTTCGTTATGTAAATAGTTATAAAAAAAAATCCTCGTCCAGCTGACAAAAAAAGTAAAGTGTTTTTGTTTCTGTTTTATTATAGATAATTTAGTACATGTGTTTGTTTTATTGTTTAATATAGAAGTGATTGTATGTGTTTGTTTGTCTGTTTTATTTATAATATTTTGAAATTGTTGTTTGTGTTTGTTTGTTTTGATATAGAATTCTGTGTATGTGTTTTTGTTTTAATATAGTACATGTGTTTTTATTCTGTTTTAATGCATAATTACATATAAAAAAACACACACACACACACACACACACACAAACAACAAAACATAACACACATGCACACACTTTTTTCTCAACACACGCACACTGTACACACACACACACACACACACACACACACACACAGGATGAAGGAAAGCACACTAAGGGTTTTTCATTTCGTGTGATGTGTTGGTGGCAGGAACTCATAAAGCCGCCTGGGGGAGTGAAGGACATATGTACTATATTCCCTGAAGAAATTACCAGTTGAAAGATTTATATTGTGTACTGTGTGTGTGTGTGTGTGTGTGTGTGTGTGTGTGTGTGTGTGTGTGTGTGTACTGTGTGTGTGTGTGTGTGTGTACTGTGTGTGTGTGTGTGTATGTGTGTGTGTGTGTGTATATAATGTAATCTCTTATAAATACTAAGATAAAGGTCATATATGTATTCTTAATTATGACACATATAAAAACGACCTGTCATTAAAATAAAAAATAAAATACTTTGTTAAAAATAAATAAAAACCCTCATTAATGATACAATTGGTAATAAAATCGTTTCTCTTTTATCTAAAACTTGAGAAAATACAATAAAATTCGTCTTTCACTCATTATGTCGTAGTCGTATTAAGTTAATATAAACACGTGAAACATTTTTATTAACAAACTTGTAAAAATTCCTCATTAATACAACATTAGGTAATAGAATCGGTTCTTTTATTACACAAAACATTGAGACGCCGTTAACGGGAAGGATGTTTGATTAAAACTGAGGGTAGACAAAACAGATTAAACAGTGCCTATTGTCTCACCTGTGACCCCCTCTCTCACCTGACCCCCTCATATCACCTCCCCAACCACCTGACTCCTACCCCCATTATCACCCCCTCATACCTCCTCTCCCCATCATCACCCCTCACACCCCACCCCTCTTACCCCCTCACCCTCTTCCCCTCACACCCCACCTCTTCACCCCTCACCCTTCCCCTCACCCTTCACCCCTCACCTCACCTCCACCTGTCATTCTCAGTGTCTTGTGAACGTGGCGGACAATGGCTCTTCTCTCCCACCTCAAGACAATACCTGGTGCTGCCTCAACCTCCCTACCTTCAGGCCTTCTAATGTGAGGTAGGATGGAGGTAGGATTGGTATCGGGAGGTAAGGAGGTACCTCATCCTCCCAGGTGTAGGAGGAGGTACCTTAAAAACCTACCTCTCAGATATTGGTATTAATTTCGCGAATTTCTGTCGCAGTGACGTTAATTTCGCGATTCTCCTTTATTAGTTCCTTTAATTTCGCGATTGTCTCTGGTAAATGACTTAAAATTTCGCGATGGATTATTAACCACGAACTATAATTTCCCTTCGCCAAATTATTACACGGTCATGATAATTTTTTTCTGGCAGGAGGAAATTAAACCCGTGATTGATTAACGTGTGATATTCTCGGTATGTGGAATATCAGGTGTGGCAGAAGAATATTATTTGTGGTGGGGGGAGGGGGGGGAGGGGGGAGGGGAGGGAGGGGAGGGGATTGAAATATGAGGGACTGACTGCTGTGAGTTTATTTATTCATATTTTTATTTCTGCCTCTCTCTCTCTTCTGTCTCTCTCTCTGTCTGTCTGTCTGTCTGTCTGTCTCTGTCTGTCTATTTATTTATTTATCTATCTGTCTATTTGTCTCTATATATGTATCTGTAAAGTGACTTAATATGCTCTCGTTACTCTTGTGTGTGTGTGTGTGTGTGTGTGTGTGTGTGTGTGTGTGTGTGTGTGTGTGTGTTTTACAATAATTGTCCACCAGAGGGCCTTAACAGAGAGAGAGAGAGAGAGAGAGAGAGAGAGAGAGAGAGAGAGAGAGAGGAGAGAAATATAAATAAAAAAAAACACCCCATCCACTCATATCTAAACACAATAACAAGACACAAACATCGATACATCCCTCTCGTAAAACACCAAACACGGCCACACACACACAGTATATATCATAACCTGTGTTTTTCCCCTTTATATAACTAAATGGTATATTGTGGTCCCATTTGGTCCCGGGGCGTCTGTGGGGAAGTGGGGGTAAGGGAGGGGGTGGGGGGAGGGAATCATGCTAGTCAACTTGTTAAATTTAATGACCACAGTTTAACTACAGTGCTACGAGTAATTGATTTATTTGTTATTGTTATTGTTGTAATTATTGTTGTTGTTGTTCTTATTACTGCTATTGTTATTGTCGTTGTTATTATTATTACTAGTTGTTATTGTTATTATTAGTTATTGTTATTATTATTATTATTATTATTATTATTATTATTATTATTATTATCATATATTATTATTATTATTATTATTATTATTATTATTATTATTATTATTTTTATTATTATCATCATCAAATCCCCTTGAGAACCATGAATTAATTTTACTCAATATTTCAAACAATGTATTCCAGGTGTGTGTGTGTGTGTGTG
>NW_024712556.1:67500-72500 GCF_018991925.1 Homarus americanus
AGGAGGAAGGGGAAGGAGGGAGGAGGGAGGAGGAGAGAGGAGGAGGAGGGATGAGGGGAGGGAAGGAGGAGAAGGAGACGAAGGAGGGAGGAGGAGGAGGATGAGGAGGGAAGGAGGAGCAGGGATGAGGGAGGGGAAGGAGGAGGGAGGGAAGGAGACGAAGGAGGGGAGGAGGAGGAGGGATGAGGGAGGAAGGAGGAGCAGGGATGAGGGAGGGGAAGGAGGAGGGAGGAAGGGACGAAGGAGGGAATGAGGAGGGGAGGGAAGGGAGAGAAGGAGGGGAGGAGGAGAGGATGAGGGAGGGAAGGAGGAGCAGGATGAGGGAGGGAAGGAGGAGGGAGGAAGGGAGACAGGAGGGAATGAGGAGGGAGGGAAGGAGACGAGGAGGGGGAGGAGGAGGAGGGAAGGAGGGGATGAGGGGAAGGAAGAGGGGGAGGAGGAGGAGGGAGGGAGGAGAAAGCTACTTACAGGACGACTTAGGAAAGGAACTTAAATCAGGAGGCAGAAGGAGGGTAGGAGGGAGGAAGAGAAGGAAGAGGTAAGAAGGAAGAGAGGGAGAGTCTGGAAGCTATTGGCCAAGTGACTAAGGAAGAGAAAGTAAAATAAGGAGACGAAGGAGGAAGAGAAAGAGGAGAGGTAAGGGGAGGAAGGAGTAAGAGGAGAAGGAGTAAAGGGGGAAGAGAGAGAGGGAAAGGAGAAGAAGAGAGAGAACGGACAGGAAGGAGAAGGGAGGGATAATTTACACGTATTTTCCCACGTAAATCAGCAAAGTATTTCAGTAGAGACTTGGGGGGACGGGTAAGGGTGTGAGGGATGGGAGTGTGTAGGGGTAGGGGGAGGGTGGATGGGAGGGCGAGAGGTGAGGGAAGGTGAAGGGAAAGGGAGAGAGGGTGAGGGAAGGGTGAGGGAAGGGAGGAGAGAGGGTGAGGGAAGGGTGAGGGGAAGGGGAGAGGGTGAGGGAAGGGTGAGGGGTAAGGGAGAGAGGGTGAGGGAGAGGGAAATAAAACTGAACTCTTCGGTACATGTATATGAATCCTTATATTAGCGTAAATATACATACAGATATACAAGCATTACAATCACATACACACAGATATACATAGACACATGTTCATTGATATACACCATGTATACACCCAGACGTACACATATATATATATACAAACACATACATATATACATTAATTACACAAGTATATATACGCACACTCACATACAAATAAATTAACAAACATAAATGAACGTATGTGCAAAAACGTTCAAGTACACACACACACACACACACACACACACACACACACACACACACACACACACACACACACACACACACACACACACACACACACACACACACACACACACTACAGCCATAAGTGTCAGCATCAGTCAAGCCTCTCGTGTAATATCTCGTCTCTCATAATATAAACACGACAAGAATAATACCACTTTGTCTTGGTGCTCATTAACTTCTGAGCCTTAACCTAACCTAACCCACCTGTACCGTATTAAACCTAACCTAACCTAACCTACCTGTACCGTATTTAACCTAACCTAACCTAACTAAATAACTAGCTATTACATCCTGCAATATCAAGTAATAATGTTTAATAAAAAAAATAATAATAATAATAATAACAATAACAATAATAATAATAATAATAATAATAATAATAATAATAATAATAAATCATAATAAATTGTAATAATGTTTAGTGAAAATAATAATAATGTTTAAGTGTTATTTTAATCACATTTATTTCAGATATTTGTGTATGTAAATTTAGTGTCCCTGATTTAATTAATATTCATAAGATCTATAAATAGATTTGTGTTATGATGGTTAAAGTTCGTTCAGTTGTTGTGTGCGTGTGTGTGTGTGTGTGTGTGTGTGTGTGTGTGGTGTGTGTGTGTGTGTGTGGGTGTGTGTGTGTGTGTGTGTGTGTGTGTGTGTGTGTGTGTGTGTGTGTGTGTGTGTGTGTGTGTGGGTGTGTGTGTGTGTGTGGGTGTGTGTGTGTGTGTGTGTGTGTGTGTGTGTGTGTGTGTGTGTGTGTGTGTGTGTGTGTGTGTGTGTGTGTGTGTGTGTGTGGGTGGGTGTGGTGTGTGTGTGTGTGTGTGTGTGTGTGTGTGGGTGGGTGTGTGTGTGGGTGTGTGTGTGTGTGTGTGTGTGTGTGTTGGGGGGTCTAGATTGGGTTAGGTTAGGTAATAGGTATATAGGCAGACACACAGACAGACACACACACACACAGACACACACACACACACATACACACACACACACACACACACACACAACACCGTCATCAACCCTAACCTAACCTAACCTAACCTAACCTAAGTGTTATTCGTGATTTAGACAGAGTAGGAGAGTTAACTTTGCTCTTCCAACTTGAACAACTTAGCGTGGAAGAGTTAAGAGAAGGATTAAGTGAAGGAGACAGGAGTTAAGTTAATCCAAGTCAACTTATCCACTTAATTTACGTTTGAAAGTGATGACATACTTAGATTTATGGAGGGAAGGGGAGACATCACTTATTTACGAGTTATAGATAATTATATAAGACCTCTGAATATTATAGAGGTTATAGGCAGCCTTATATGACCTTATTATAGCTTATTATTGATTATAAGTTATATATATACTTTCCTGAGCTATATAGAGTGACTTCAGGAATGATATGTGATTATAGACGATTTTATAATACTCGTATATAACTCATCCTTGACCCTTTGAGTGTTATAGGAGTTATAGGGAATCTTATAATACTCGTATATAACTCATCCTTGACCCTTTGAGTGTTATAGGAGTTATAGGGAATTTTATAATACTCGTATATAACTCATCCTTGACCCTTTGAGTGTTATAGGAGTTATAGGGAAGCTTATAATGCTCGTATATAACTCATCCTTGACCCTTTGAGTGTTATAGGAGTTATAGGGAATCTTATAATGCTCGTATATAACTCATCCTCACCCCTGAGTTATATAACCTTGATATATGAACCGCTAGAACCTATTATCGTTACAGTATAAGAGATATATAATTGACCCATCAACCTCACGTATATAACCTTGATATATGAAGCTCCAGGACCCATTATCGTTACAATATAAAAGATATATAATTGACCCATTAACCTCACGTATATAACCTTGATATATGAAGCTCCAGGACCCATTATCGTTACAGTATAAGAGATATATAATTGACCCATTAACCTCACGTATATAACCTTGATATATGAAGCTCCAGGACCCATTATCGTTACAATATAAAAGATATATAATTGACCCATTAACCTCACGTATATAACCTTGATATATGAAGCTCCAGGACCCATTATCGTTACAGTATAAGAGATATATAATTGACCCATCAACCTCACGTATATAACCTTGATATATGAACCGCCACCTCCTGTATTGATGAGACTATGAAATATATATAATTGATCTATAATTCTCAGGTATTTTAAGAGATATATGAATATGTTTCCTGTTATCAATAATTCTTTACGTTTATTGATATTAATTAAAAAATTCTTCAAAATAACCTATGATATATAAGGCTCTCAGATCCCTTTAAACAGTATATATAATTCCTATATATTAATTATAGAGTATATGAACCTATAATGAGATGTAAATAGTTTGTTCCGACCAATGGATCAGTTTTATATCGTGGATGAATGATAATTATCTTACCTGTTTGTTTTAGCATAATCAAGAGACGGCTTATTAAATCTTCCGTCACCCTTACCTGACCTGACCTGACCTGACTTGACCTGACCTAACCTAACCTAACCTAACCTAACCTAACCTAACCTGACCTGACCTGGAGTTAACAGATGCACTTACCAATCATCATAAGAAACATTAATAATTTATGTTTCATTAATGACCGGACACTAATCACCTGTTGGCAATTTGCATATAATGGGTAGTTACGTTATGTTTTTGAACGGAAACCAATTACCTGTGGGAAATTTGCATAATGTGTAGAATGCAAATTACCCTTTTTTTTTCTTCTATGTTATAAGTGACCGGAAATTGATTATTATTAGTTGAGGTTTGGTTAGGTTAGGTTAGGTTAGGTTAGGTTAGGTTAGGTTAGGTTGGATTAGGTATGGTCAAGTTAGGTTACATTCTGTTAGTTTAAGTTAAGTTACATTACGTAAGGTTAAATTTGGTTAGATTAGATAGAAGTTAAATTAGATTAGATTATAATAAATTAACCCAGTGGAAAAAACAATTCTCCTCATCCTCAGTAATTACAGGTAGCGTCACTCACAGGTAGCGTCACTCACAGGTAGCGTCACTCACAGGTAGCATCACTCACAGGTAGCGTCACTCATAGGTCACGTCACTCACAGGTAGCGTCACTCACAGGTAGCGTCACTCACAGGTAGCGTCACTCAGGTAGCGTCACTCACGTCACTCACAGGTAGGAGTGTCTAGGAAGTGACGTGTTGAAGCTCAGGTAAGATCAAGCACTCTCTGGGCAGCTCTTATTTCAATCACTTTCTCAAGAGTTATGGCCCGAGTTGTGGTCTGTATTTCAGATTGCTGGGTCTTTGTTGTTGTTGGTTGTTGTTACATGGTGGTGGTGTGTGTTGTAATTGTTGTTGTTGTTGTTGTTGTGGTGGTGGTGGTGTTGTAATTGTTGTTGCTGTGGTGGTGGTGTTGTAATTGTTGTGGTGGTGGTGGTGGTTTTGCTTGTTGTTGTAGTTATGTTGATGGTGGTGTTGTAAATTGTTGTTGTGGTGGTGGTGTTGTAATTGTTGTTGTTGTGGTGGTGGTGGTTTTGTTGTTGTTGTAGTTGTTGATGGTGGTGTTGTAATTGTTGTAGTTGTTATTGCTGTTGTTGTTTGTTTATAACCCTAAAGGTTGTATGTTTACAAAGGTAAGGTTGGCTCCGGTACACGTCATAAGACATCATTCACCTCACGCTTCTGACGTCACAAGAGGTAGACCTTGTTTACGTGGTCCAAAGTATAGCT
>NW_024712556.1:77500-103349 GCF_018991925.1 Homarus americanus
TCCCTCCCTCCAGCACCCTCCCAGACTAATATCCTCACCACCCATCCTGACTCTGGCCTCCCATCCTTCATTCACTTCTATGAAAGAATCCCACCTTTTTCCTTCCTGAGTCTGATGTGTCCCTCCAGGCGGTTGTCCACTTTCTGTAGAGGTCAGTCAGGGCAGTGTCACTTTCTGTAAGTCAGTCAGGGCTGGTGTCCACTTTATCTGGAGGTGTCGAGGCGGTGTCCACTTTATCTAGAGGTCAGTCGGGGCGGTGTCCACTTTCTCTGGAGGTCAGTCGAGGCAGTGTCCACTTTATCTAGGGTCAGTCAGGGGCGGTGTCCACTTTATCTAGAGGTCAGTCGGGGCGGTGTCCACTTTATCCGGAGGTCAGTCAGAGCGGTTCCACTTTATCTAGAGGTCAGTCGGGCGGTGTCCACTTTCTGTAGAGGTCAGTCGGGCGGTGTCCACTTTATCTGGAGGTCAGTCGGGGCGGTGTCCACTTTATCTAGAGGTCAGTCGGGGCGGTGTCCACTTTATCTGGAGGTCAGTCGGGGCGGTGTCCACTTTATCGAGGTCAGTCAGGGGCGGTGTCCACTTTGTCTGGAGGTCAGTCAAGGCGGTGTCCACTTTATCCGGAGGTCAGTCAGGCGGTGTCCACTTTATCTGAGGTCAGTCAGGGCGGTGTCTCTCCCTTAAGTTCCTGCTATAACCTCCCTCAAGCTCCTGCGCCCTCCCTGTAACCTCCCTCCTTGAAGCTCCCTGCCTTAAGCTCCCTGCCGTAACCTCCCTCCTTGGCCCTGCTTAAGCTCCCTGCCGTAATCTCCCTCCTTGGCTCCCTGCCTTAAGCTCCTGCCGTAACCTCCCTCCTTGGCTCCTGCCAGCTCCCTGCCGTAACCTCCCTCCTTGAATCTCCTGCCTTAAGCTCCCTGCCACCTCCTCGGCTCTCTTTAGTTCCCGTAACCTCCTCCTTGAAGCTCCTGCCTTAGCTCCCTGCCGTAACCTCCCTCCTTGAAGCTCCCTGCCTTAAGCTCCCCTGCCTCCCTCTGCCAAGCTCTGCCTTAAGCTCCCTGCCGTAATCTCCTTCCCCCAGCAGCGTCTCACTGGGGATTATGTCACCTAATCTTATAAAGTGATTTTTTCAGTCCCCCCTCCTCCTTCCCTATCTCACCCCTCACCCTCTACCCCCTCTTCCCTCCTCTCTCACCCCCTCACCCCCTCACCCCCTCCTCTCCCCTACCCCTCACCTCCTCACCCCCTCACCCCCTCCTCCCACCCCCTCACCCTCTCCCTCACCCCTCACCCCCTCACCCCTCCACACCCCTCACCCCCCTCCATCCCTCTACACCCCTCACCCTCTCCACCCCCTCCTTTCTCACCCCTCACCCCTCACCCTCTCACCTCCCCCCTCCCCCTCACCCCTCCACCCCTGTCCCTCCACCCTACCCCCTCACCCCCTCACCCCCCCCCTCATCCCCTCACCCTCTCACCCCTCACCCCCCTCACCTCTCCTCTCCTCCACCCCCTCTCCCCCTCACCCCTCCCACCCCTCCTCTCTCACCCCCTCACCCCTACCCCGTTTCTTCCTCGAGTCATCAAACTATTTTTAATTATCCATTTTTTGTTTGAGGAGATGAGGAGTGTGAGGATGAGGTGGGTGAGGTGATGAGGTGGAGGTGAGGTAAGGGTTAATGAGGATGAGTGAGGTGGTGAGGTGTGAGAGGGTTAGTGGAGAGGTGGGTGGAGAGATGAGGGTGGTGAGGAAGTGAGGGGGATGGTGAGGTGTGGAGAGTTCGTTGCTCTGGAAAGTTTGTGGCTCCTTGTCATCCCTACTTGACTGAAACTGTTGACTGGTGGTGGGCTAAATGACTAACTGGTTGGCTGACTAACTGGTTGACTGACTGGCTGATTGGCTGACTGGCTGATTGATTGGATGAGTAATTGACTGACTGACTGGCTATTAAAACTGATTGGCTGATTGACAATGTTTGTTTTCTTGATAATCGCTGCCAGGCCTTGAAACCCCACCCCACACCACCCACCCCACACCCCACCCCACCCCACACCACCACCGTATGCCCCTACAGCAACCACCACCCACCACCCCCCTGCATCCCTCCACCCCAAACCCCTACACCACCCCACGTCTACCCCCCCCCTCCACCACCACCACCACCCCCCCACCCCTCACCACCCACCTCCCTCCCACCCAACCATCTACCCCACACCCTACACCACCCCACGTCACCACCCCGCCCCCCACCACCACCCTGCCCCAACCCCACCCCTCACCACCACCTCCCTCCCACCCAACCATCTCCACCCCCACCACCACCACGCCCCACAACCCCCACCCCTCACCACCACCTCCCTCCACCCAGCCATCTCACCCACACCCCTACACCCCATCCACCACCCCATGCCCCCCCACCACACCACCCCCAGCCCCCACACCCCTCACCACCCTCCTCCACCCCCATAGATAACACCAAACCATAAATAATGTCTTAACCTTACAGAATCTACCCATTAATTGTATCGTCCTGTCCATTTTACTCTTCACCTGCCATGCACCTGTCACACACCTGTCACACATCACTCTACACCTTCACCTGGTTTGTATTTTGTACCTGTCTCGCTCAATTCACCTTACCTGGGAACTGGGTGGTTTTTTATTAGCGGAGTTAATGGTTTAATTTACTTCTTTATTCTCTCTCTCTCTCTCTCTCTCTCTCCTCTCTCTCTCTCTCTCTCTCTCTCTCTCTCTCTCTCTCTCCCCCTCTCTCTCTCTCTCTCTCTCTCTCTCTCTCTCTCTCCTCTCTCTCTCTCTCTCTCTCTCTCTCTCTCTCTCTCTCTCTCTCTCTCTCTCTCTCTCTCTCTCTCTCTCTCTCTCTCCCCCTCTCTCTCTCTCTCTCTCTCTCTCTCTCTCTCTCTCTCTCTCTCTCTCTCTCTCTCTCTCTCTCTCTCTCTCCTCTCTCTCTCTCTCTCTCTCTCTCTCTCTCTCTCTCTCTCTCCTCTCTCTCTCTCTCTCTCTCTCTCTCTCTCTCTCTCTCTTCTCTCTCTCTCTCTCTTCTCTCTCTGCTGGTTATTGTCTTGTATTTTTATTCTTTGTTTGTTCCTTTCTACTTGTATCTCATTCTTTCTTTGTTTCTATGTCTGTGTTTGTTAGTCTTTCTCTCTTCCTCTATCTCTCGCTTTCTCTCTTTCTCTCCTGATTCTCTTATATTCTCTTTTACACATCTACTTCTTTCCTTTATTTCTTCCTTATTCCTTTTATTCGTGGGTTAAATATTATCTGGGTCTTTTATTTATCGCTTTTGTTCTTTTTTGTTTTATCTTTTTGGGCTTTTTTTCCAACCTACACTTTTTTTTTTTGGCTCACTATATTTTTCTCTTTTCTATTCCGCTATCCACTATTTTTTTTAATTTCCTTCCTCTTTTTTTTTCCTTTTCTTCGCAATTTAACTTTTTTTTTCGTTTTCTGTTGCTTTTTTTTCGTGCTTTTGTTGATATTATTTTTATCGGTGTTTATATAATGTTTTCAAAAGACGTAAATTATACCATACATAATAAACTACAGGTAAGAATTATTGTACCATAGTTTACAGGTTAAATTGTACCATAAACCACAGGTAAGAACATGTACCATCAACCACATTATGCCATTAAAACAAGTTAAAACTGTACCTCATAATGTGAACCATCACCAGAACCTCATCACCATTTGACCTGTTACCACCAAGGCTTATTGATGAAGGCAGACAAAATCACCATTAAAACCTGTTGGCAGTTTCTTTTATGTTTCTAAGTTTAATTACAATATGCAAAATTAACTTTCCTTATATCTAATTAAGGGGAGGGGAGGAGGGGGATCGTTATATCCTAAAAATGATAGTTAATTAGAGGCGTGGTTGGAGGTTTGGATGTTGTTGGTTACATTGGGAATGGATCATGATTGAAAATAATAAGTAAATAATAATTGTATATACAAGGGAGAAGGTCATACTACAGTACAGGGCATTTCAACATAGTAACATGGCAAAAAGGTAAGATTGGCTGGTTAGTGAACACAATGGTTGATGACGAGTTGTTGATAATTTTTACAATGGTTGGGACTGGACTGTTCTTATAGTGACCAGTACGTGCTCGTAGGGGCTGGATGCGGTTGTGGTGTCGAACGGCAATACGCTGACGAGGGATTTCGGGTGGTAGTAGGAGCTTGTGTCGAGTATGGTGCAGAAGCTTCTCACCAAATTTGCAGATGAGGTCGTGGTGATAGTTAGTGAGAGCCGAGAGGTCAGTGTGTTGAGCGCTTCTTATATGTGGGTAGAAGGGAGAATAATCTTGCATGCCTCTTTTTGCACTTCTTCTAGGTGTTTAATAGGTTTGGGTGTGTGGGGAGAACCTGTATGGGTGTGTAGAGAGGATGTAATGTGGGGTGTGGGTGTTAATAGGAATGAGGTGAAATGCTTTGAATTACTTCCTGTTCTGTTAGCTAAAGGCACTCTACTTTCTCTCACTCCAGTATAGCAATATAGTCTTCTTTGTAGTAAAACAATAAACAATTACTGGGTTACTGGGATAGATTAGGTTAGGTTAGGTTGGGCTATTTCTACCCTCAGTACGTATTGATTTACTTACTATCTACCTGTCTACCTGTCTACCTGTCTACCTGTCCGTTCAAAGGTTATTATCAAAATCCCCCAAAAGTATCCAACCCTACCACTACTATCATCATCAACAACGCCACCACCTGCCACTACCACTACCACCACTACTCACCACCACCACCACCACCACCACCACACACAACCACCACTACTAACACCAACCACTACCACCACCACCACCACCACCACACCCACTACCACCACTACCACCACCACCACCACCACCACCACCACCACTACTAACACCACCACTACCACCACTACCTACCACCACCACCACCACCCACACTACTAACACCACCACTACCACCACCACCACCACCACCACCACCACCACCACCACCACTAACACCACCACTACCACCACTACCACCACCACCACCAACACCACCACCACCACTACTAACACCACCACTACCACCATCGTTACCACCACCACCCTGAGGTTGAATCATTACCATACTCCAAGTCATAACTATGAATAATTGCTGTAGCTGTGGCGGTGAAGCTGGTACAACTAACCTAACCATCTCCTTCTCCTTCCTTGCCTCCCTTTCTCCCTTCCCTCATTCCTCTCTTTCTCCCCTTTCCCTCTCTCCTCTTCCCCCACCCTCTTCCCTCTCCCCCTTTCCCTCTCTTTTCTCTTCCCCTTCTCCCCCTTCCCCCTTTTCTCTCTTCCCCCCTCCTCCCTCCCCTCCCCTCCCCTCCTCCCCGACGGCCCCTAGAGGGACCCATCAACATTCTCACCAAGGATGCCATTCACTCCTACGTCTCTCATGGGTCCCTTATGTCCTTACCCGCTTCTGAAGGGTTAGGTTGGGGTTTGGGTTGGGTTTAGGTTGGGTTTAGGTTGGGTTTAGGTTGGGTTTTAGGCTGGGTTTAAGTTGGGTTGGGTTGGTTGGGTTGGGTTTAGGTTGGGTTTAGGTTGGGTTTAGGTTGGGTTTGGGTTGGGTTTAGGTTGGGTTTTAGGTTGGGTTTAGGTTGGTTTAGGTTGGGTTTAGGTTGGGTTTAGGTTGGGTTTAGGTTGGGTTTAGGTTGGGTTTAGGTTGGGTTTAGGTTGGGTTTTGGGTTGGGTTTGGGTTGGGTTTAGGCTGGGTTTAGGTTGGGTTTAGGTTGGGTTTAGGTTGGGTTTAGGGTTAGCGTGTGATCTAATTAACTCATTTTGGAATTAAACACCCCTCACCCCCATCACCTCCCTCACCTCCCTCCACCTCCCTCACCTACTCGTTCATAATGTGGAAATAATTAACGATACTCCGGCTTAATTCCGGGTGGCGGTGAGGCGTAACACCTGAGAGGCAACAGGAGAACACAACAGTCTCCCCCTTCCTCCTTCTCCTCCACCTCCCTCTCTAAACCCCCTCCCCTTTCCTTTACCTCCCTGTCCCTGCCCCCTAACCCCTACCATAACCCCTTCCTTCCTACCCCTCCTCTATTCCCCTACCCACCCCCTCCCTCCTGCCCTCCCCTCATCCCTTCCCCCCCTACTACCCCTCCTCTCTACCTCTTCCCCACCTCCTTCTCCATCCCCCCCATACCTGTTCACATCTCCACCTGTCCGTTCCCCTTTCCACCCCCTCCCCCACCCTCCCCTTTCCCCTGTGAGCGATGATGCACTGGAAATTGGGTCATATTTTATAGTGTGTTTCTGTCTCACACTTGACGGTCTGTATCACCACAGTTTGGGTCTATGTGATGTTTGGCATACATTATACACACACACACACACGGTCATACACACACACGGTCATACACACACATACGGTCATATACACACACATATACGGCCATACACACAGACATGGTCATATACACACACACACACATGGTCATACACACACATACAGTTACACACACACACACACACAGGGTCATATACACACATACGGTCATACACACACACATGGTCATACAGAAACACACACACACACACACACACACACACCTGTCCATCAGTGCTCCAGGTAAATGTAAACACAATAACAAGAACAGGGAACAAACCGCTACATCATCTTTGGTCATGTAGAGCAACAAGGACTATCAGATAGAGAGTGTTTTGGTCTTGTTACTGGTGAGTTATGTACCTAAGGGAAGGGGCAAGGGGAATGGACAGGGGGGCAAGGGAATAGACAGGGGGGCCAAAGGAATGGACAGGGGGCAAGGGGGAATGGACAGGGGTGCAGGGAATGGACAGGGGGGCAAGGAATGGACAGGGGGCAGGGAATGGACAGGGGGCAGAATGGACAGAGGGGCCAGGGAATGGACAGGGGGCAGGGAATGGACAGGGGGGCCAAAGGGATAGACAGAGGGGGACGGGGGAATGGACAGGGGGACAAGGGGGGGACAGGGGAATGGATAAGTGGGAAGGAAAGGGGGTATGTGGAAATGGTGCAGGGGAAGGATGGTAGGGGATAGAGTAAGGGGAATGGACATATAGGAAGGTGTGGTGGAGGATAATCAGTATTGTGTTAATGGAGATTATGGTGCAGAGGCCTTTATTATGGTGTTGTGAGGGAGATTAGTCATATGGTGCAAAGTATTATGTGCAGAGGCTTTATTATGGTGTTGTGAGGAGATTAGTCATTATGGTGCAAAGTATTATGGTCAGGGCCTTTATTATGGTGTTGTGGGGAGATTAGTCATTATGGTGAAAGTATTATGGTGCAGGGCCTTTATTATGGTGTTGTGAGGGAGATTAGTCATTATGGTGCAAATATTAGGTGAGGCCTTTATTATGGTGTTGTGAGGAATTTAGTCATTATGGTTACAAGTATTATGGTGCAGAGGCCTTTATTATGGTGTGGTAGGAAGATTAGTCATTATGATGCAAAGTATTATGGTGCAGAGGCCTTTATTATGGTGTGGTGAGGGAGATTAGTCATTATGGTGCAAAATATTATGGTGCAGAGGCCTTTATTATGGTGTGGTGAGGGAGATTAGTCTTATAGTAGTATGGTGCGAGGCCTTTATTATGTGTGGTGAGGGAGATTAGTATTATGGTGAAAGTATTATGGTGCAGAGGCCTTTATTATGGTGTGGTGAGGGAGATTAGTCATTATGGTGCAAAGTATTATGGTGCAGAGACCTTTATTATGGTGTGGTGAGGGAGATTAGTCATTATGGTGCAAAGTATTATGGTGCAGAGACCTTTATTATGGTGTTGTGAAAGTTAATCAGCACTGTGTTATGATGCAGAGGATCTCACTTAACCAAATCAGAATAAATTAAAAAAATAAATTATCTGGGTAAAATGACTTCTGACCCTACCATGTAACTCACCACAGAGACACATCCAAACTATCAATTCACACTATGAAGGTCAATAACTACCAACTTTTTTAATTAACGCCACTAACTACTTTTTTTTTATATTGTGGACTAAACTATTACTTTCTATTTGTTAATCACTCATAATCCTCTAAAAGTTTTCAGTAATTACTTTTCACCTCTTAAATATTATAATTAAATCACTAACACACCTGACTTCCTTAATTACACCAATAGTATAATGGACTATAGTGTATTAATATAAATTCGTATAAATAAAAATCGAAAAATATCTAAAATTCATGAAAATATTCGTTTTTTTATGTTGCAGTGTGTGTGTGTGTGTGTGTGTGTGTGTGTGTGTGTGTGTGTGTGTGTGTGTGTGTGAGGAAGTATGAAAATATGACAGTGAAATTTGTACACACACACACACAAAACACACAAACACACAAACACACTATCAATCCTCCCTCCTCACGATTCACCTGTAATTATAACCTCTGTACACAACTATCTTCCCCAACAGGTGTAATATATCACCTGTAATATATCACCTGTGCATTGTTCAGTACCAAGAGGCCGGTCTAGTTAACGGGGCTACACAGTTAATGGGTTAGGTGAGTGTGTCTAGTTAACGGGGCTACACAGTTAATGGGCTAGGTGGGTGTGTCTAGTTAACGGGGCTACACAGTTAATGGGCTAGGTGAGTGTGTCTAGTTAACGGGGCTACAGTTAATGGGCTAGGTGGGTGTGTCTAGTTAACGGGGCTACACAGTTAATGGGCTAGGTGGGTGTGTCTAGTTAACGGGGTACAGACAGTCACTATCAGACATAATCAGGGTTACAGACAGTCACTATCAGACATAATCAAGGGGGTACAGACAGTCACTATCAGACATAATCAAGGGGTACAGACAGTCACTATCAGACATAATCAAGGGGTACAGACAGTCACTATCAGACATAATCAAGGGGTACAGACAGTCACTATCAGACATAATCAAGGGTTACAGACAGTCACTATCAGACATAATCAAGGGGTACAGACAGTCACTATCAGACATAATCAAGGTTTAGAGATCACTATCAGACATAATCAAGGGGTACAGACAGTCACTATCAGACATAATCAAAAGTTCAGACAGTCACTATCAGACATAATCAGGGGGTACAGACAGTCACTATCAGACATAATCAGGGTTACAGACAGTCACTATCAGACATAATCAAAGGGGGTACAGACAGTCACTATCAGACATAATCAAGGGTTACAGACAGTCACTATCAGACATAATAATCGAGGTACAGACAGTCACTATCAGACATAATCAAGGGTTACAGACAGTCACTATCAGACATAATCAAGGGGGTACAGAATCACTATCAGACATAATCAAGGGGTACAGACAGTCACTATCAGACATAATCAGGGGTTACAGACAGTCACTATCAGACATAATCAAGGGTACAGTCACTATCAGACATAATCAAAGGGTTTAGACAGTCACTATCAGACATAATCAGGGTTACAGACAGTCACTATCAGACATAATCAAGGGGTACAGACAGTCACTATCAGACATAATCAGGGTACAGACAGTCACTATCAGACATAATCAGGGGGTACAGACAGTCACTATCAGACATAATCAAGGGGGTACAGACAGTCACTATCAGACATAATCAAGGGGACAGACAGTCACTATCAGACATAATCAAGGGGTACAGACAGTCACTATCAGACATAATCAGCCAGAGGTTTAGACGCAAAAGTTAGAATGAATATGTTGGCAGAACTCTGGAGTGTTGCCAGGGGGTGGGGGGTGGCGGGGGTTGGCAGGGTGGTAGCTTCGATTCCTAAGATTCCAAACCATTCAGGTAATTGATGACCAAGATGGCGGCTTCAGGCGACCAGCTGACTCATGTAAACTGCACTGTGAGTTGGGTCATAATCAGCTGACTCATGTAAACACTGTGAGTTGGGTCATAATCAGCTGACTCATGTAAACAATGTGAGTTGGGATCATAATCAGCTGACTCATGTAAACACTGTGAGTTGGGTCATAATCAGCTGACTCCTTAAACAATGTGGGTTGGGTCATAATCAGCTGACTCATGTAAACACTGTGGGTGGGTCATAATCAGCTGACTCATGTAAACAATGTGAGTTGGGTCATAATCAGTGACTCATGTAAACACTGTAAGGTTGGGTCATAATCAGCTGACTCATGTAAACACTGTGAGTTGGGTCATAATCAGCTGACTCATGTAAACACTGTGAGTTGGTCATAATCAGCTGACTCATGTATAGCTTGCAGTGAGTTGGGTCATAATCAGCTGACTCATAAACACCTGAGTTGGGTCATAATCAGCTGACTCATGTAAACACTGTGAGTTGGGTCATAATCAGCTGACTC
Organism: Homarus americanus; assembly: GCF_018991925.1. Taxonomy (NCBI): domain Eukaryota; kingdom Metazoa; phylum Arthropoda; class Malacostraca; order Decapoda; family Nephropidae; genus Homarus; species Homarus americanus. The sequence goes on from NW_024712556.1 coordinate 87,837, forward strand.
ATGTAAACACTGTGAGCTGGGTCATAATCAGCTGACTCATGTAAACACTGTGAGTTGGGGTCATAATCAGCTGACTCATGTAAACAGTCGTTCTTGACCATATAAGAAAATTCATATATATTACAATTGTATATAAAAAGATGTAATTATATATGATAATTTATATAATATACACAAATTATACATTATAAAGAATATATTAGTATATATTTCTTTATAATACTTTATATATACTATTTATAAAAGGATTAGGAGAGCTATACTCTATATATAACATCACACACACACACACACACACACACACACACACACACTTGAGTATGTTTTAATATCGTCGTTGATTAAAAACGTTGCTCATTTAACGCGTTTATTAAAACTCAAACATTTATCAAACACAAAAATGAATTATTTATTTCACACCGGCTGAATGTTGAATTAGATTAATGTTATAATTAGTGTGTGGATATACATAGGAACTTGTCCTGTTTGAGTTGGATTAATTGATGATGTTTGGTCATATTTATGTGTATAATGATATTATTATTATTATTATTATTATTATTATTATTATTATTATTAACTACAATGACAACACTAAAAACAATAAAAACATCAACAACATCAATAAAAATAATAATAATAATAATAATAACACTACACACACCTATATAAACAAACACAACAACACAAGCACAACCACCACAACCCTAACAAACACACAACCATATAAACACACACAACTAATAAACACAACCCAACAACCAATAAATACTTTTAAACATTTTAGGACAGGTGGATCAGTTTACGACAGCAGTGACCAGTAGATCTAATACACACCTTAATTAACTTATCTCAAGGTGTGTGGTGGTGGTGGTGGTGAGGCAGGTGTGTGGTAGTGGTGGTGAGACTTGAGTGTGTGTTAGTAGTGAGTGAGGCAGGTGTGTGGTAGTAGTGGTGAGGCAGGTTTGTTGTGGTGGTAGTGGTGAGACAGGTGTGTGGTAGTGAGGCAAAATGTCTGGTGGTAGGGAAAAAAGGTTTCTTGACGGCTTTTCCCCACAAAATACGGGGAAAAAGGATCTCTTAAGGAGGTGTCATCAGCATGCAAGTGGGCCCAGGAAGATCGATATTGGGCGACGCTGACTTAAGATTAAACTTCAATTCCCCGGCTTTACGAGAGAAAGTGGGTGGGGGGGTGGGTGTAGGGTGTAGGGAGGTGGGTGTGGGAGGTGGGGTGTAGGGAGGTGTGGGGTGTAGGGAGGTGGGTGTAGGGAGGTGGGGGTGTAGGGAGGTGTGGGGTGTGGGGAGGTGGGTGTGAGGTAGGTGTAGGGAGGTGTGTGTGGGGTGTGGGAGGAAGGAAGAGGGAGTGTATGGGGGAATGTGGAGAAGAGATACAGATGTGGAGAGAGGAGGGGAATGAGGTGAGGGAAGGTGGGGAGAGGGGGTAAGAGAGAGGTTGGGGAGGTAGGGAAAGGGTGGAGAGAGGGAGGAGGTAAGAGAGGAGGATGGGAGGGTGAGGAAGGTAGGGGAGAGGAGGTAAGAGATGAGAGGGAGGTAAAGGAAGGTAGGGGAGAGGAGGGTGAGAGAGAGAGTGGGGAGGGTAAGGGAAGGTGGGGAGAGGAGGTAGAGGATGGGAGGTAAGGAAGGTGGGGAGAGGAGGTAAGAGAAGAGGATGGGAGGTAAGGAAGGTGGGGAGAGGAGGTAAGAGAGGATGGGGAGGTAAGGAAGGTAGGGGAGAGGCAGTAAGAGAGGATGGGAGGTAAGGAGGTAGGGGAGAGGAGGTGAGAGAGAGGATGGGGAGGTAAGGAGGTAGGGAGAGGAGGTGAGAGAGGATGGGGAGGTAAGGAGGTAGGGGAGAGGAGGGTAAGAGGATGGGGAGGTAAGGAAGGTAGGGGAGGTGAGAGAGAGGATGGGAGGTAAGAGGTGGGAGGTGAGGGATGGGGAGGAAGGAAGGTGGGAGGGAGGAGGTAGAGAGAGAGGATGGGGAGGTAAGGAAGGTAGGGAGAGGCGGTAGAGAGAGGATGGGGAGGTAGGAAGGTGGGGAGAGGTAAGAGGGATGGGGAGGTAAGGAAGGTAGGGAGAGGAGGTGAGGGAGAGGATGGGGAGATAAAGAAAGATGGGGAAGTAGATTAGAAGGATGGGGAGGTAAAATAAGGTAGGGGAGAGGAGGAGAAGATCTCAGGGCGTCAGAACGGCAAGAGATCGGATGAAAGAGGGAGCTGGGATGATGGACAGCAATAACACGTGGAAATAAGAGACGTAAATCAATAAACCAGAGAAGGAGGAGAAGGAGAGAGAATGATGTAGATGATAAAGAAGATAAGAATGAAGAAATATGTGATAAGTGATGAAAAATTAAGTAAGTTATAATAGGTAATAATATGATTAGGTTAGGTTAGCTTTCGGTTAGGTTAGGTTAGCTTTCGGTTAGGTTAGGTTAGCTTTGGGTTAGATTAGGTTAGCTTTGGGTTAGATTGGTAGCTTTGGGTTAGGTTAGGCTAGCTTTGGGTTAGGTTAGTTTAGCTTTGGGTTAGATTAGGTTAGCTTTCGGTTAGGTTAGGCTAGCTTTGGGTTAGGTTAGTTTAGCTTTGGGTTAGATTAGTTTAGCTTTGGGTTAGATTAGGTTATCATTAGAATAGGTCAGGTTAGTAGTGGGTTAGGTTAAGTTAGGTTAGGTTAGCGTGGTTAATCTTTAGGTAAAATAAATAAGAATAATTCTTCAGGTAATCCGATTATATCAAGATTATATTACAAGAGAAATAGGCTATTTACTACAACATAACTACATAGGACTTAGTACCTGTAGCCTGTAGTCACACCTGTGGCCTGTAGTCACACCTGCAGCCTGTAGTCACCTGTGGCCTGTAGTCACACTGTGGCCTGTAGTCACCTGGCCTGTAGTCACACTGTGGCCTAGTGCACCTTTAGGCTGTAGAGACAATGTATACAGTAGACATGATTTATTCTACTAAATCTTATGAGAATTAGAATTTATTCGTATTGTACTAATTCATCCAGGTAATCCAAGTTCATTATGACGTGTAAGAGTTTAATTTAATCCGTGTAACATAAATACACACACACACACACACACACACACACACACACTCACACACACTCCACATAGTTTTAATGAGAATTGAAAATCATTATTGGAGAAAGGTAATTAAAAATGAGAGAGATGAGAGAGAGAGAGAGTGAAGTGAGAGAGAGAGAGAGAGAGAGAGGGATTTTAAAGATGGAGTAAAGACAAATACCATAAGTTTCCCCTCACCCACGTCACCCCTCACCCCACGTCACCCTCACCCACGTCCACCTCTCCCACGTCCCCTCACCCCGTCCCCACGTCACCCTCACCCACACGTCACCCCCTCACCCACGTCACCCTCACCCACGTCTGCCTCACCCAGTCACCCTCACCCACGTCACCCTCACCCACGTCCCCTCACCCACGTCCCCTCACCCACGTCCCCTCACCCACACGTCCCCCTCACCCACATCCCCTCACACACGTCACCCCTCACCCACGTCTCCTTACACGTCACCCTCACCACAGTCACCCTCACCCCTTCCCCCCTCACACGTCCCCTCACCCACGTCCCCCTCACCCACGTCCCTCACCCTCTTTCGTCACCCTCACCCACATCACCCCCTCACCCGTGCGTCACTCACCCCTCACCCCTCCCCCTCACGTCACCCTCACCCACGTCACCCTCACCCACGTCACCTCACTTACATCACCCTCACCCACGTCACCTCACCCACACGTCGCCCTCACCCACACTTGTCTCACCCACGTCACCTCACCCCACGTCACCTCACTTACATCCTCCACCCACATCACCTCTGCCACATCACCCTCACCATCACCTCACCCACATCACCCCTCACCGTCACCTCACCATGTCACCTCACCCATCACCCTCTTCACGTGCCCTCACCCACGCCCACCCCTCACCCACGTCTCACACGTCACCCTCACCCACGTCTGCCCTCACCCCACGTCACCCTCACCCACGTCACCCTCACCCACAGTCACCCTCACCCACATCACCCTCTTACACATCCCCTCACCCACGTCCCTGCCCACACGTCACCTCACCCACGTCACCCTCACCCACGTCCCCTCACCCCGTACCCCTCACCCACACGTCACCTCTCACCCACGTCACCCCTCACCCACGTCACCTCACCCACACGTCCCCCTCACCCACGTCACCCACGCACGTCACCTCACCCACGTCCCCTCACCCACGTCCCCCTCACCCACATTCACCCCTCACCACGTCACCCTCACACGTCACCCTCACCCGCATCCTCTTCCAATGCCCTCACCCACACGTCACCCTCACCCACATGCCTCACCGTGCCCTCACCCACGTCACCCTCACCCACGCCCTCACCCACACGTCACCCCTCACCCCACGTCACCCTCACCCACATCACCCTCACCCACGTCACCTGCCCACACGTCCCCCTCCCCCACGTCACCCTCACCCACATCACCCTCACCCACACGTCACCCTCACCCACACGTCCCCTCACCCACACGTCACCCCTCACCCACACATCACCCCTCACCCACGTCACCCTCACCACGTCTGCCCTCACCCACGTCCCCCTCACCCACGTCACCCTCACCCACGTCACCCTCTACCCACGTCACCCCTCACCCACGTCACCCTCACCCACACGTCACCCTCACCCACGTCACCCCTCACCCCACGTCCCCCTCACCCCACGTCACCCACCCACGTCACCCTCACCCACGTCCCCTCACCACGTCACCCTCACCACGTCACCTCACCCACACGTCACCCTCACCCACACGTCCCCTCACCCGTCACCCTCACCACGTCACCTCACCCACGTCACCTCACACACGTCACCCCTCACCACACGTCACCCTCACCCACGTCACCCTCACCCACGTCACCCTCACCCACACGTCACCCTCACCCACGTCACCCTCACCCACACGTCACCCTCACCCACACGTCCCCCTCACCCCGTCCCCTCACCCACATCACCCCTCACCCACACGTCACCCTCACCACGTCCCTTACCTCACCCCACACGTCACCCCTCACCCACGTCACCTCACCCACGTCCTCACTCCTCACCCCACGTCCCCCTCACCCACGTCACCTCACCTCGTCCCCTCACCCACTCACACGTCCCCTCACCCACGTCCCCTCACCCACGTCCCCCTCGCACGTCCCTCACCCCACGTCACCCTCACCACGTCACCCTCACCCACGTCACCCTCACCCACGTCACCCTCACCACCACCCTCACCCACACGTCCCCTCACCACACGTCACCCTCACTACACATCACCCTCACCCACGTCCCCCTCACCCCACACGTCACCCCTCACCTGCATTGCTGGTCTCCCATGTCTGTGATAAATCAATACACTACCACTCGGGGTGGGGAGAGGGACAGTGTCAGGAGAGATTGGGGTAGGGAGGAGGGAGGGAGGGAGTGTAGGGTGGGGGAGGGAAGTGAGGTGTGAGGGAGGAGGTGGGTGGTGAGGAGGAGGGAGTAGTGGGGTGGGGAGGAGGTGAGTGGGAGGTGGGAGGAGGAGTGGTTGGGAGGAGGAGAGTGAGTGGGAGTGAGGGAGGAGGTGAGTAGGGGTGAGGGGAAGGAGGAGAGTGGGTAGGTGAGGGAGGGGAGAGTGAGTAGGGTGAGGGAGGGAGGAGTGAGTGGGAGTAAGGGGAGGGAGGAAGTGAGTAGGGTAAGGGAGGAGAGTGGTGGGGTGAGGGAGGAGGTGATGGGGTGGGGAGGGAGGTGGGTGGGTGGGAGAGTGTGGTGGGGAAGTGGGTTGAGTGGAGGAGGAGAGTGAGTAGGGTGGGGAGGGAGGTGTGAGTGTGAGGAGGAGGGAGTGAGTGAGTGAGGAGGGAGGGGGTGGTGGGGTGGGAGGAGGAGGGAGAGTGAGTAGGGTAGGGAGGGAGGAGAGTGAGGTAGGGTAGGGAGGAGGGAGAGTGAGTAGTGGGAGGGAGGGAGTGGTAGGAATGGGAGGGAGGAGAGAGGAATAGGAAGGAAAAATTAAGGGAGAAGAGAAGGAGGGAAGGAGAGTGAAAGAGTGAGAGGTGTGGGGATGAGAATGAGAAGGATGGGAGTGGGCACCTCTGACGGATATGCGACCCTTCCTCTTACCATGAAGGATGAGGGTGAGAGGAAGAGATAAGGGGTGAGAGGGGAAGGAGAGTGAAGAGAGTGGGTAAAAATGAGAGAGTTTGGGTGTGGGGGAGGGTGAGGGGAAGGGAGTGAGAGGAAGGGGAAGAGAGCTATCCTGTACCAGTGAGGAGGGTGAGGGTGTGAGAGAGGGAGGAGAGGGAGAGAGGAAGGAGAGAGGGGGTGTTGTTTACTCAAGGATGAAATTGAAAGGGTAGGGGGTAAGGGGAGTTAGGGGTGTTATTAGGAGGGGTGGAAGGGTGGGAGTCATTGTATTGAAGCTTCCCCTACCTCATCCTCCTCTCCTCCTACCCTCTTCTCCCTCCCCCTCTTCCCCTTCCCCTACACTGAAACACCTCCTGGCTTAGAATTAGTCCCTGTATAATGATGTGTTGCCGTCTCTTGGTTGTGAGGAGAAGTGACGCTCTTGCCACCCTTCTATAACCCCTCCCCTTCCCCTCTCCCCTCCTCCCCCCCTCCCCTCCCCCTCCCCTCCCTTTCCTACCCTCTCTATCATCTTTTTTTTGTAGAGACGGAACGGGTTGAAGGAAGATTAGAGCTAGAGGAAGGAAGATTAGAGCTAGAGGAGGAAGATTAGAGGCTAGGGAAGGAAGATTAGAGCTAGGGAAGGAAGATTTAGTTCGAAATTGAAGAAATATAAGAGAAGGTGGACTGACAACCTTGCTAAGCTAATAGTGTGTCAGGTGTTGTGTCTGTGTTAGTACCCCAAACTCCTTCCCACCCCTTAAACCCTCCTACCACCCCTTAAACCCTCCTACACCCCTTAAACCCTCCTACCACACCCCTTAAATCCTCCTACCACCCTCTTAAACCCTCCTACCACCCCTTAACCCTCCTACCACCCCTTAAACCCTCCTACCACCTCCATAAACCCTCCTAGAACCCCTTAAACCCTCCTATCACCCCCTTAAACCCTCTAGAACCCCTTAAACCCTTCTACCACCCCTTAAACCCTCTTACCACCCCTTAAGCCCTCCTCCACCCCTTAAACCCTCCTACACCCCTTTAACCCTCCTACCACCCCTTAAACCTCCTACCACCCCTAAACCTCCTAAAACCCCTTAAACCCTCCTACCACCCCTAAACCATCCTTATAACCCTCCAACCTCACCTTTCCATCCTCCCTTCCACCTACTACCCCCTATCACCTCCCGCCCCCACCTACTACCCCTATCACCTCCCGCCCCCCCACCTAACCCCCCCCTCACCCCTCCTCTGTTCACTCAGGGTTCTAGGGAAGGGTTCTTGGTCCCTCGTTAGCTTGTACAAGGGTTTATTACTCATCATATTGCTTCATTTGTTGGTGATAACGGGGTTCTTGGTGGACTACCTACCCTACCTACCCTGCCCCCTTTTTTTTTTGTTACCCTGCCCTGCCCTGAACCTACCCTACCCTGCTCCCTGCCCTACCCTTTTTTGTTTTTTTGTACCTACCTACCTAACCTGCGCCTGCCCTGCCCACCCTACCTACCCTGCCTGCCGCCTACCTACCCTCCTACCAACCTACCTTACCCCTCCCCTCCCTACCTCCTACCTACCCTGCCCTGCCTACCTCTACCCTACCCTACCCTACCCCCTACCTACCTAACCTACCTCCTCAAGACTCCTCCAACCACTCACCAGCCCCTCCTACCCTAACCCTAACCTCCTCCCTCTATCTCTCTCTACCCTCTCGCTCTCCACCCTCCTCACCCTCTCCCACACCCTCCACACCCTCACACCCTGTTTAGCTTCAGTAACACCTGTTTATCAGCGAACTGCTTCACTTGGTCACAACAGCTGCGTGTGTACTGGACCATCTGGAACCTCGGGTGGAAGAGCTAGTGGAGTACCCAGGTGGAGCTGAACCACCGTCTGGAGCATATTAATACTGGAGGGAGGAATGGAGAGAGAGAGAGAATGAGGGGTTGAGGGAGAAAGAGGATTGAGGTGAGAAATGGAGAGAGAGGGAGAGGAAGGGAAATATGAAGGGGAGGAGGGAGAGGGAGAGGGGAGAGAGAGAGAGGGACAAATCGGTCTGGAGAGGGCGTAGGAGTGGTCAGTGAGTGTTATCTCAAGGACCTGCTGGTGAAGAGGTGTCAATATATTGCTGAAGACACTGTGATAATATGTGGTAGGTGAGAGGGTTATGTGTCCGGTATGTGAGGAGAGGGATTGTGTCCGGTAGTGGGAGGATTGTATCCGGTAGTGAGAGGGATTGTGTCCGTAGTGAGGAGGGATTATGTGTCCGTAGTGAGAGGATTATATGTCCGGTAGTGAGAGGATTGTGTCCGTAGTGAGAGGGATTGTGTCCGTAGAGGAGAGGGATTATGTGTTCGGTAGTGAGAGGATTAGGTCGGGAGGATTATGTGTCCGGTAGTAAGAGGATTATGTGTCCAATACTTAATAACCTAACCTAACCTAACCTAATCTCCTCCTCGAACAGACGTTACTGATGTCATCCTCAACTTCCTCCTAGAGTGCTACTCGGGCCGTCTTTGCATGCGTTCCCCCCTCCTCCCTCCCTCCTCCCCACCCCTCCTCCCCCTTCCCCGAGACCTCTTGAACCTTGGAAGGCACTGGAGCTGGAGGACTTACACACACACACACACACACACACACACAGAATACACACACACACACACACACACACATACACACACACACACACACACACACACACACACACACACACACACACACACACACACTCAAGATATCAGTACATATTAGTGAATATATTTCATTATAATCTACCAATGTTTCTCCTCGTACAGTTGAGACTGGTAATTTAACTGTCAAGTGCTACTCGACACTTTAGTGGGTACTCGACAGGGGGATTCAGTCGACAGTTAGTTGATAGGCGACTGTGGAGTGATATTTGATAATAGACTGGTATATGATAGTCAGTTTAATACTCAACAGACACTAACACTCGAGAATAAGCTAACACTCGAGAATAAGCTAACACTCAAGAAACAGCTAACACTCGAGACACAACTCTAAACACTCGACAAGAACTTAACCCACATGAGCATTATCCTTAACGTGACATTTTGGTGGGTTCATATGTTAGCAAAATGTCAGGAGCCCACCTTCAGGAGCTCACCTTCAGGAGCTCACCTTCAAAACCCACCTTCAGGAGCCCACCTTCAGGAGCCCACCTTCAGGCCACCTTGAGGCCCACCTTCAGGAGCCACCTTCAAGAGCCCACCTTCAGGAGCCCACCTTCAGGACCCCTTCAGGGCCCACCTTCAGGAGCCCGCCTCTGGGAGCTCACTTCAGAGCCCACCTTCAGGAGCCCACCTTCAGCCCACCTTCAGAGCCCACCTTTGAGCCCACCTTCAGGAGCCCACCTTCAGGAGCCTTTGGGAGCCCACCTTCAGGAGCCCACCTTCAGGCCACCTTCAGACAGGTCCTGGTGGCCTTGAGAGGGGAGTGGTGGGGAAAGGGATGAGATGGATGGGAGGAGGTAAGAAGGAAGGGATGGGAGAGGGTGGTGGAGTGGGAGAGATGAGGGGAGGGAGGAGAGATGTAGATGGGGGAGTGTGAGAGAAGAGGAAGAGAGAGATGGATAAGGGAGGAGAGGGAGGAGAGATGGATGAGGGAGGGAGGAAGGGGGAGGAGAGGGAAGAAAGATGGAGGCGTGAGAAAGGGAGGTAAAGAGAGGGGTAGGAGGGAAGAGGTGAAGGAGAGGGAAAGAGAGGGGGGTGTGGGAAGGAGAGAGAGAGAGAGATTAAGAAAGAGGAATAAGGGAAGGGTGAGAGAAAAAATTAAAGAGATGAGGTACAATAGCTACAGAGAGAGAGAGAGAGAGAGAGAGAGAGAGAGAGAGAGAGAGAGAGGGGGGGGGGGTTAATAACCAATATAAATAACAAGAGAAGCGACGATAATACAAACACACAAACAATAATGCATAAAAAGCAGAACAAACAGTTGTGATATGACAGGAAGACAAGTGGCTAATGGTGTTGTTTGTGGTGTTTTGTTGTGGTTGTTGATTTGTGGTTGTTGTTGTTGTGGGTGTTGTTGTGGTTGTGGTTGTGGTTGTGGTTGTGGTTGTTGTTGTTGTGGTTGTGGTTGTTGTTGTTGTGGTGGTTGTGGTTGTGGGTTTGTGGTTGTGGTTGTGGTTGTTGTGGTTGTTGTTGTGGGTGTTGTTGTTGTGGTTGTTGGTTTGTGGTGGTTGTGGTTGTGGTTTGTGGTTGTTGTTGTTGTGGTTGTGGTTGTGGTGGTTGTGGTTTGTGGTTGTGGTTGTGGTTTGTGGTTGTGGTTGTTGTGGTTGTTGTTGTTGTTGTTGTTGTTGTGGTGGTTGTGGTTGTTGTTGTGGTTGTGGTTGTGGTTGTGGTTGTGGTTGTGGTTGTGGTTGTGGTTGTTGTTGTGGTTGTTGTTGTTGTTGTTGTTGTTGTTGTTCTCCAGTCTAGCAACAACAACAGTGAGCACCTGGGAGAAAGGGGAGGGAGGGGGATGATGAGAGGGAGGGAGGTGGGATGGTGGATGGGTGGGAAGGAGAGGAAGGAAGGAAAGGAAGGAAGCAAGGCAGGGAAGAGGTATTGGAGGAAGAGATAGAGAGAAGGAAGGAAGGGAAGGGGAGGAAGGAAATGCTGTATGAAGGTGTTTACACAGACAACAGCAGCCCCTCTCACACACACACACACACACACACACACACAATTCACGTTACATTTCACGTGGATCCAAACAAGTGAACAACACCAAACACCTCCCTCAAATTCCCCTTCCTTCCCTCCATCCCTCTCCTACCTAGCCTCCACTCCACCCTCTCCCTCAACCCTCCCTCCACCCCTCTCCTCGCCCTCGATCCTCTCTCCTCCAACCTCCCTCCACCCCTCCATCCTCTCCTACCCCTAGCCCTCTCTCCCATCCCTCTACCCCTCTCCCCATCCTTCTCCTCTACCCCTCTCCCCAACCACTCCAGTAGACGCTTTCAGGAGCAACTTGGTGAGGCTTCTCCAGCGGCGTTCTAATAGTGTGTGGCGTTTATGATGGCGCTGGAATGGGAACGGCGCCTGTTGGTGGAGATTAAGAGGATAATGGAACGGCGGCGGCGTCTGTTAGTTGTTTGGTTGGCTGGTTGACGTTCTTTGGGTGGTTACTTGTACGTGGGGGGCTCTGAACGGCGTCTGTTGGTTGTTTGGTTGGCTGGTTGACGTTCTTTGGGTGGTTACTTGTACGTGGGGGCTCTGGACGGCGTCTGTTGGTTGTTTGGTTGGCTGGTTGACGTTCTTTGGGTGGTTACTTGTACGTGGGGGGCTCTGAACGGCGTCTGTTGGTTGTTTGGTTGGCTGGTTGACGTTCTTTGGGTGGTTACTTGTACGTGAGGGACTCTGAACGGCGTCTCTTGGTTGTCTAGTGACGTTCTGATGGAAATTCATATGATAAAGGATTGATTTTTTTTAACCATACTTTCTTATGGGAGTTATTGCAGTACCGGAACAGCGCTGTCAAGTAACGTTCTGTGGCTGTTAGGGGAATTCTGGAACGGCGTCTCTTAACATACGTTCTTGTGGATATTACAAAGGTGCTCGAACGTACAACTCATAACTGACGTTCTTTTATAAATTAGACCAGCAGAAGAATGGCTCTTATAAAGAATGTATTAAAGACTAAAACACTAAAGATTAGGATTAACTGAACGACTGAACGTTTCCGGGTGCTTTAGATACCATAGGATCTGAACTCCCAGGCGTTCTTTTATGATTTACAAATAACGTTCAGGCGGTTTCTAAACATTGCCCACTTACCTGAGCACATAATTGCGGACTTAGCATTTACCTGGGTGAGGCGGTGAGCTCTTAATTATTAAACCACCATTGCGACCAACACGCTAACGATACCTGTTCAACTTGTGTTTTTTTTTCAAGGTTCAGACTTAAATTATGAATGGTGTTAAGTGAAGGTGTCTAGTTAAGGTAGAGTCTCGGTTAGGTTAGGTTAGTTTAGGTTAATTTTGTTTCCTAACTGGTGTGTTAAGTGAAGGTAGAGTCTCAGTGTTAATTTTGTCTCCTAACTGGTGTGTTAAGTGAAGGTATCTAGTTAAGGTAGAGTCTCAGTGGTAATTTTGTCTCCTAACTGGTGTGTTAAGTGAAGGTATCTAGTTAAGGTAGAGTCTCAATGTTAATTTTGTCTCCTAACTGGTGTGTTAAGTGAAGGTATCTAGTTAGGTAGAGTCTCAATGTTAATTTTGTCTCTAACTGGTGTGTTAAGTGAAGGTATCTAGTTAAGGTAGAGTCTCAGTGTTAATTTTGTCTCTAACTGGTGTGTTAAGTGAAGGTATCTAGTTAATGTAGAGTCTCAGTGTAATTTGTTCCTAACTGGTGTGTTAGTGAAGGTATCTAGTTAGGTAGAGTCTGTGTTAATTTTGTCTCTAACTGGTGTGTTAGAAGCAAGTCTCAGTGTTAATTTTGTCTCCTAACTGGTGTGTTAAGTGAAGGTATCTAGTTAGGTAGAGTCTCAGTGTTAATTTTGTCTCTAACTGGTGTGTTAAGTGAAGTTATCTAGTTAAGGTAGAGTCTCAGTGTTAATTTTGTCTCCTAACTGGTGTGTTAAGTGAAGGTATCTAGTTAAGGTAGAGTCTCAGTGTTAATTTTGTCTCCTAACTGGTGTGTTAAGTGAAGGTATCTAGTTAAGGTAGAGTCTCAGTGTTAATTTTGTCTCCTAACTGGTGTGTTAAGTGAAGGTATCTAGTTAAGGTAGAGTCTCAGTGTTTTTTTAGTTTCGTTTAACAAATTTATTGGCAGAGCTTGTAGTACAGTTTGCCTATTCTGAGTAATTCAGTCAGTTCTTGACACTGAGGGTGGTATCACTTCTCACTGCCACGCAGGACAGAGGTTCATACACAAAGAAATACATCATATTCATTAACAGCTGTAAATGTATAGAGGTCAGATTCATATAGGTATTTTTATTATTATTATTATTATCATTATTATTATTATTATCATTATTACTATTATTATTATTATTATTATTATTATTATTATTATTATTATTATTATTATTATTATTATTATTATTACTATTATTTTTATTATTATTATTATTATTATTTTTATTATTATTATTACTCCTACTTTTAACGCCATTTCATCCAACACAGTCCATATTAATGACTCGCCTGACAGGTATTTTCAGGTGAGGGGAAAATAATCTCTCTGTGACTTAACTCACCTAATGCCTTAGACTTGTTCACCTCTCTCTCTCTCTCTCTCTCTCTCTCTCTCTCTCTCTAAATCGTTAACTCTCTCTTTCTCTCTTTCTTTGTATCGTTATCTCTCTCTCTCTCTCTCTCTCTCTAGTCATTCAGGTATATTTAGTATTTTGTGCAGGTAAATAATAACTCACCTGGATTACCTTTTGATATTGATGAAAAAATGGATAAAATTGTAAATGTAAATTGGATGTTGGAAAAAAAATGAAATATAAAATGTAAAAATGTAAGAAAAGTGTAAAAGAACCCCACAAAAAATAAATAAAAATATGTAAGAAAAGTAAAAAAATATAGAAAAAAGTGTAATAGGTCTAAAATAATGTAAAATAAAAAAAGTGTAAAAGATCTAAAAAAAGGTGTTAAAATTAAAACAAAATATAGGAACTGAAAAGAAATAAAAAATAAATAAAAAAATGGAAACGATATTAAAAAAGGTGTAAAATATAAAAAAATGTAAAAATGTAAAAGATCTAAAAAAAAGTGTAAAAATGTGAGGGTGGTGTTGGTGGGCGGGGGGATGAGGACATTATTTATAAGAGACAGAGAAGGTTATACTTGATGCTGTGTTTGGTGATTTTGTGTGACGTCAAGCCATCTGATATGTAAACAATGATCCACGCTCGTTCATTCCGGCACCCACACGTACAGGAACCTAACCTAACCTAACTTCTTCTAACTAGCAAGCAACTTAACGTAGCCTTGCCTGAGCAACCTAACCTAACCAAGCTTTCTTAGTAGCCTTGCCTGACTTAACCTAACCTAGCCAAAACAACGTAGCATGTGCCTGACTTAACCTAACCTTGTTTAAGCAACTTAACGTAGCCTTGCCTGACTTAACCTAACTTTAACAACGTAGCCTTGCCTGACTTAACCTAACCTAGCAAGCAACTTAGCAGCCTTGCCTGACTTAACCTAACCTAACCAGCTTTACTTAACGTGACTTAACCTAACCTAACCAAGCAACTAAGCATGTTGACTTAACCTAACCTAGCAAGCAACTTAACGTAGCCTTGCCTGACTTAACCTAACCTAACCAAGCAACAACGTAGCCTTGCCTGACTTAACCTAATCTAACCTAAACCTAACCTAACCTAACCTAACCTACTCGACCTTTAAGTAGATATTAACCAGAAAGTGTCTAGGTGCTCCCTCTCTCTCTCTCTCTCTCTCTCTCTCTCTCTCTCTCTCTCTCTCTCACCCAAAATAGCTAGGCCGGTGTAATATTCTGAAATCCTTTGTAAAATGTTGAAAAATATTGCAAGTTCTGCTATACTGTAAATCCTCTTTGTGTTTATATATATATGAAGTCGGGAACGTCATAGTCAACTGACCGATTAATACACCGAACGACCGAACAACAGTCCCGAATCCCGACCGACCTCTCCTCCCAATGGGTAGTACCGACCAAAGCCGATGAACCCCGCTGACAAAACTGTGTGTGTGTGTGTGTGTGTGTGTGTGTGTGTGCAAAACCAGGAAGAAATCATCCATCTAACAGAGACAGATAGACAGAGACACAGACAGACAGACAGAGAGAGACACAGACAGACAGACAGAGAGACAAACAAACAGACAGATAGAGAGACGAACAGACAGAGAGACAAACAGACAGACAGACAGAGACACAGACAGACACAGACAGACAGACAGACAGACAGACAAAGACACAGACAGACAGACAGACAGACAGACAGAAACACACACAGACAGACAGACAGAGTTCAGGAATCAATTTGAACGGCCAAATTTTCAATCACTGTAGCTATGATTTGAAATACTCGTCTCTCTCTCCCATAATACACCGAGGAAAGGCGGGAAATACAACACGTAGTCAGCAGTCTCAGTGTAAACAAAGTGTGTATGCTTTCAATGTACTGTACCTTTCTATACACTGGTCCTACGGTATACAGGTTCTACGGTATACAGGTCCTACGGTATACAGGTCCTACAGTATACTGGTCTTACGGTATACAGGTTCTACGGTATACAGGTCCTACGGTATACAGGTCCTACGGTATACAGGTCCTACAGTATACAGGTCCTACGGTATACAGGTCCTACAGTATACAGGTTCTATACTACAAAGGTCCTACAGTATACAGGTCCTA